>NC_142520.1:1029700-1164700 GCF_964205215.1 Stylophora pistillata
AATTTACAAAGCTGCAGTGGGTGTCTGCTCCAAAGCACAGGTTGGTTAATGTCCAAAGTCCCTGTCTGGGAGCAAGACTGGGGCAAGCAAAGTCCAGAGGTAGAGAGCAAGACATGCCCAGCTGGAGCTGATTTTTACCCACACAGTGGCCCAGTTACTGGTCAGGGTGGTGAAGTCCGAACCCGCTGGGCTGAGAAAAGATATACAGAATGATTTAAATCAATGAAGCCATGGGGAAGCTTCTGCCTTACTTACTGGTCAGGGTAGTAAAGACAGAACCCTTTTCATTGACAAAACAAACAAACAAACAAAAACAAACAGACAAACAAACAAAAAACAAAACAAAACAAAAAAAAAACATTAATTAACAGAAAAAAACTTTGTAAGGAAACTGTTTGAAATAGTCATTTCAGTGACGTTTGAGCCTGCTAGACTGAAAAGAAAGAGTAAATTTCTAATATACCCATCAATGTACTTTGGCTTTTTTTTTTTTCAGTAAAACATCATTAATGGAGAAATGACAGATTAGTTATCTTTGTTTTTGGCTGCAGCAGTGAAGTCAGAATGGTCAAGAGGAAAAATGAGAAGCTAACCATCAGTGCAACTGATCAAGGTAGTGACCTCAGTTATTGAATAAACAAGAGAAGGAGAGCAAACAGCCAACAGATTTGTAACGTATCTACAAACTACACGGTGTACATACCTGTACCAGTTAGTAAGGGTCATCATAATGTACAGTGAGGCCAAGGTGAAGGTCAGGTGAAAGAAACTGTAGTTATAATTCACAGCTGTGCTCTCGTCATCATAGACGCGTTGGATTTTCACCTTGTTTTCTTCATTAGTGGCATTTCCAGTCTCAACATCTGATGAGAAAATAGGAGGGAATGAGAAAAAGGAAAAGTACCTGGTAGCTGAAAAGAATCCGAGGGACTTGGGAAAAAGGTGAAAACAGAGCTGCTTATGTCTTTCACCTGCTTTGTGAGAGCTTAAAGGGTCTGAGCTGTCTGATAATCTGATGTGAAGGCATGTCAGCCTTAGTGGTTATATGAGCTAAAGCTACACTCAGTTACAAAGGATAAATTCTGAAATGAACCCTATATCTTTCTGTAAGTTTAGAATTTATCCAGCCTTGTTGGATCAAAACAATGCTGTTGTTACAAAACAATCTACTATGCTTTAATTTTTTATTTTCTCACAGCAAAGAAAAAGAAAAATATGACGCAGCACCAACCTTGGTTGTAATCTGGAAGGAGTGTCTCCTAAAAATATTGAGAGATAAATTTAAAAGTAATTTAAATATCATCCAGATCTGATAACAGCAATTAAATTAGACTACCATGAAAAAAAAAAAAAGTTGAAAAGAACAACTGCATGGGTGGAAAACAAAAAAAGAAAAAAGTAAACCACGAACCTCCATGCTGCTACTAGCTGTGAGACGGTTTGAAGTGGTTGTTTTCAAGCTAAAAAAAAAAATCATAAAAACAAAGTGTAAAATAAATTGTCTTTTAAAGTAATAGAAGTGAACTCCATCACTCAATCCAAGTAAAGGAGACTAGGAAAAACACTTATATGTTTCTTTGTCACATATCTATCTGTAGGCTATACTAAAAATTATTCGAGGGAACAAAACTAGTTGATTTATAGTAAAACAATTAAAATATTCCCTCTAGTCTTCTGTGAGAGATTGTTAAATCAGGCCTTGCCTTCATCAACTATCAAACAATAGAAATTTGGAGTTCTCAATCTACTTGCTAATCATAACTCACAGTAAACTTCCGTACATACCAAGAATACACAACCATAACAAACATGAGCACAGCTGCAACAACTGTCCTCCCATTGCCTAACCCAGGGGCCAGGTTATCACTAGAGATTAGTGAACCACTTGGGTTACACATGCGGTCTGGGGAAAACAACACAACACAACTGTAACAACATAAAATTACAAAAGCAGGCTTGAACCAGTGGCACTCTCCATTATATGATGTGGTAATTGTGTAAACTAGAAAACCAAACTGACAGGTAAGATAATAAGTAACTTGACATCATCAAAGAAAAATTTAATTAAGTCTAGCACACTATGTTTGGCATCATATGTATTGTAAGTTCAAGTCAAGATCAGTCAAAATTTAATCAAAGGACCTGTGAAGGCAAAATTGAATAGTAAGAATGTTTAGTAGTTATCAAGTAGTACCTTACCAGGTTCATTGGACATACCAGACCAAGTCAGATACATTGTGTACAATGTAATAACTGCTGCCTGTAGCAGGCCAGAACTGGGTTGACCTGATATTCAACCAAAAATTAAAAATCAAATTAATGATAAGACCTGTTATTGTCCAACTTGACATTGATAGAACAAATTCTGCTCACAAAGACATGTCTTGGTACACTACCACAATATTTAAAAAGGAGGCAAAAGAGCATATGTTTAGATATGATACCCACTAGTTACTAGTATTAAATATAATTCAACTGAAACCACAGTGTTTAAAAGCCTCAGGGATAATTACTCTTGCTTGTGGTTTTGTCTTCATCTTAAATCTCATAAGGATGCTAACTAGTGACTGGGGTGATATTTAATAATAATAATAATAATAATAATAATAATAATAATTAAGCATTTATATAGCGCTAAGCTCAACTAGTTCTCCGTAGCGCTTTACAAAATTATAGACTAATTAACATAGCAATTAATTTATAGAAAATCGTAAATTAAAAAGCGTCTTTGAACAAGTATGTTTTAAGGTTCCTCTTGAAAATTTAACATAATCTGTTCGGCTGAGAGAGGTTCTTCACTTACATTCCTGAACTTTGGGATGAATAGCAACCATGGAGACCATAAAACATAGCACAAGGTTTAAGCTGATGAAAAACTTGTTGTTCTTGCACCCAGAAGGCTAGAAACAGAAATACATGTAAATGATACAGGCTAACTTCACTATTTCATGATAATCAAAATTAAAACTGGTCCCTCAAAACTCTTTTAATTCCAAGAAAAAGATCCCTGACACAAAAACTTGAATCTTTCATATTCTTAGCACATTTCAATTAAAGCAGGATTCACTGTGTAGCAGTATGTTGATGGATTTTCACACGACACCCTTGTTCAGGAAGGGAATACAAAAAGATTCCACATACCTCTGTATAAAACAAGAAAAAACACACAACTGCTCCAATTGACAGAATGTATATCCCACTGGTGACAATGACAAGGGCTACAAACAAAATGAGAAAATTCATATCAATAACCTGCAACAAAATTAATAAGAATTGTTTTATTTTGATCAGATTTCTCCCTTTACCTATACTTACCCCAATACCACCTTTTATTGCCCGTTGTCTCATACTTCTCAACCCTAAATATCAACAAAATGGCTTGTTATGGTTTTGATGTTTTTACTTTTTTGGGGGCTAAGAAACTTGGATGGCAGATGTTATAATAGGCAAATAATATCACAGACTTCTTTATAATCTTAAGTGTTAGGCCATCCCAATGAAATAAGCCTGGAAAAAAAACATGAGAAGTGAACTCCTTTGTGTCCCACAAGGACGTAGGCATGTATTGACACTTGTGTATCCTGATGCTGGTGCAACAGTCCTGCCCTCCAATTAGCTTATTGCTGCAACTCAAGTAAAATTTCATGAAATTCTTGCTATTAAAAGCATCATTCATCGATTGCTTGGCTCACCAAGTTGTGACAGAAACAAACAACCAAACAGAACTAGCCCTGTAACTTAAATTTTCAGTAAGTAGAACAAAAATTTGACTTTCTCACTTGTACACAATTGTCCTTTCATTAAGCAAGTGGAGTTACAAAAATGTTCTGGTTTGATGTAGTTTGATACAATTAAATCTTAACTTAAATTTGTTAATCTGGGCAGGAATGTTTGTGTATTAATAGTTGAGTTGAGGAAAGTGTTAGTATTGCTGTTCATTGTACATCAGTCAATCATTATTACTTACCATGATTCACTCCAGTTGTAGGCAAAATCGATCAATAAAATCAACTGAAGCAAAATAAACAAGTAACCACCACCCATTCCAATGTACATCCATGCTAAAGACAAAGTTTACAAAGTCACTGAGTAAATAGTCATCCACAAATGTTTTTGAAAAATTTGACAAACCGGTCAGGGAAAGAGCCAAACCACAGCCTGATATAAACAAAGGTATGTTTACAATGAATATGATTGATATGCACAATAAAATATAAACAGTTGAGTCGTATAATAATTAAAATTGAAATCTGCACATCTGAAGTAGTCAAGAGATTGAGAGTTTACAAAATTTCAGTTGAAACCACACTTGTCTGATGCCTGGCGTTACAAAGCATAATTAATATGTACTCATTAACTGAATAGGAGGGCTGGACAGGAAAATACTTGGCTCAAGGTAAAGTTCAGTTATGCTGATCGCTAAGCTGAAATACTTCGAGTCTGATAAGAAAGAGTGTACCTAATACCACAGATAACTGACCACATTCACAGATATTTGCAGAAAAGCAATTTGTACAATTATGCCTCCAGTATATTAAATGTGGCTGAAAATTGATATGTGCAGAATGTTGTAGGGATTTGCTCCAGAAGAAACTTTAATGCCAGGTTCTCATAAAGTATTTCTTAATTACAACTGTTCATGCTGCAGCCCTATCTACTGTACTGTGTATCAATGGCGATTTTGAGTGAAATCCACGGATAAAAGTCACAAGGGTTGTGTTTGTGTTATTGATCAGACTGTGTATAAAGAAGGTAACAAATTATATACTTAATGTATAGTCCTGAGAGAAACAGTTAGTTTTGTTTTCAAGAGAGTACTGATGCTTCCCGAAGCGAAGTCCTGATGTTTCCCTTGACTTCGTCTCAGGAAACATCAAGACACAAGGGAGAACAAAATTAACTAGTTTCCAGAGGGACCATACATTAAGTGCTTTGTTATATATTTAAGACTTTCCCTTTAACAATCATATGGAAAAAACATGCTGTTGTGTCAGATGCACAAGCAACAGCTGTGCAATTGTATCCCTTTAAATTTGATCAGGGGCATGTGACTAAGTATCAACCAATCACAGTGCTTGTTTTGTCGAGTGTAAGTCTAGGTATGCTGGTATCACAAAATCTGATATTTACCAACTCCAAAGTTTCCTTTGGGAATGTAAAATGCTGCAACTATCAGTGCTATAATAACACCAATCTTGATGAACCAGAACCTGAGGATTAAAAATATCAGAACACTGAGGATTTTTCCTGAAAAGAAACACAGTCACTTCCTTGTAAACATTGGATCCATGACTTTCCTTTTTGTTCATTGAACAGAAAATAATAAACTTTTAAAACAATTAAACAAGACACGGGCAAGAAGATTCTGCTGAATAATTATAACCATCAAAGCGTAAGGAGGCTTGATATGGACAAACTTCGTTGTTAATTGAACATTACACAATGAAGTCACTAGAATTAAAATATTACATTGATGGATTGAATAACTCACCCGTTTTGAAATTTGGCCCTGGGATCATTACTACTCTTGACTTTAAACATCAAGATAGCCATTATCAGGAAGAATGCTGCCATTGCAAAACACACTCGATACACTGCTAAATATCCCACCAGACTGTTACAGTTAGACTCTGGAACATTTTCACAGAAACGTGGAATTTTTTCCAATTTTTCAACAATGCCAGGGGCAAGCATGACGGCAGACAAGACCGTTCCCAAGAAAAGAATTATTGTGTATACAATCCTGGATGCTGTGGAGTTTTTGCATGAGGGACATCGAGCACAGCAACAAAAACAAGCTGATGAACCACAACAACACGCAGCCTACAGGGATTCAAGACAGTTTTCAGTACAAAAAAAACGGAAATTCAGCCTTATGGAGCTTTTTTTTATAAGTTATCAAAAAGAAAAATCGTACAGAGTTGTGACATTTCAGACATAATACTTCCACTTAACAGTGAAATATATGGATGTATCTGTACGATAAGCTGTAGCGACAACTTTTCGACAAGAGCTAAGTAGACAAAAGTCAATTATTGCCAGGGCGATCATATTTAAAAAATACAAATTTATAGTCTCTAAATTGTATAGCAGGAGGAGGAGAAAGCGAACAAAGTGTAGTTAACTACTGAGGATGTAAAAGTAGGGATTTCAATCCAAAAAATCTTCGTTTCTAACATGCTACTTAGCCTGAACCGTCTGGGCATGGCGGACTTAAGAATTACTTACCACTGGGGCTAACGAACTGGCACAAGAGGCACAAGATGACAAAGCCGCACAGCCTCCTAAAGCACCTAACACAGTTCCCATTTTGTGCTTTTACACGTATAAATTTTCCTTGAGGAAAACAGAAAACTCGTTTAATGCGATCGTAACGTGAGTATCTGGATATGACGTCATAGAGGTGCGAATGAATCAAGCAGTGGATTGTGGGTTGAAAAGAGTTTCTTTTGCGCAAAGTTTTCGTTATTTTTCCATCGCTTTTCCGTGATCTATCTTATTTAATATATCTAAAGCTTGGTAGAATATTTTAAAAATACGATCAAGTTACTTGTGTCAAAAGAAAATGCCACATATTTCCAGAAGATTTGGAAAGGTCTGGAAAACAGCTTGTTATGAGCCCGCAGTTTAATCTGCTGTACAACATACACAGACAGGTGTTTCTGAAAGCGTTGATAAACACAACACAATCATGAACGAAGACATAGAGGACGACGGAGGCGAAATTCAAACATTTCTTCATCAACATCACGCTGGCTGCGTCTTATCCAGGCTTCACGATCTGCGGGAAAGAGAGGAACTTTGTGATGTTACGCTTGTGGTCGATGGAAGTGCCATCCAGGCTCACAGAGCTGTGTTAGCGGCGTCTAGTCAATACTTCAACGCCATGTTTACTGCAAAGATGAGTGAGAGAAATCAAGCGACGGTAAGGCAAATCTTTGGTTTTAACGGACAATTGTTGCTGTGGGATAGTTTTTGTATACACTTGGTCAAGGCATCTCCATCAACTTTCATCTCAGACGGTGTCTGGTAAAATTTTACTAAGGGCAGGACTTGAACATATTATCTCGTTAAGTGCCTTAAGTCTTTTTTTATTAGTGATATCAGGCAAAAATTAATAAATATCTGGCGGAGATACTTCTGTATCCTAGCAAACACTAAGATTATAAAGAATTTTCAAATACGTTTAGCTTTAAGTTTCAAGTATATATGGATTGTGTTGTATTAATGACAAAGTTAAACGATCATAGACTATGAACATAGAGAATGTTGTCGCGGAAGATTATTCTCAAAACAGAATTCCCTCTACTTCAAATGTGATTTTTTTTATTATTATTTCCATTGAAGGTGGAGATCAAAGGAATCGATTTTGTGTCAGCAGAAACTCTTATAAACTTTGCCTACACATCACAACTCACAATCACTGATTCCAGAGTTCAAAATCTATTTCTGGCTGCAGATCTGCTTCAGTTCAAATGGGTGAAAGACTCCTGCATTCACTTTATCATGCAACAAATTGACATCACAAACTGTCTGGGTGTGCGAGCACTTGCTGAGAGACATTCCTGCAAGGCCATGTATGAGGCTGCCACGCGCTTTGTTACTGAGAACTTTCTGAAAGTTTCTCAAACTGAAGATTTTCATAATCTCAGCATCAATGAGGTACTTGAGTTAGTTAGGAGAGATGATGTGAATGTGTCAGATGAAATAGAAATATTTAAAGCATGCATGGGATGGATTGAATATAACACTCTGAAGAGGAAGCAACACCTTGCTGAATTTTTAAAAGCAATTAGATTGCCTTTTATTCCTGTAAAAAATCTTCAGAAACATGTGAGTGGACATGATTTGGTGAAACATGATGTTTACAGCCTGGACATTGTTAAGGAAGCAATGACATTTCATTTTGAGCATGCTGGGATGAAAATGAGAGACTCGTATGCTGAAACTGTGTATATACTTGGAGGAGAAACATCATTCATGAAGGAGGTAAAGACTGTTGAGAGATTTAATCCAGAGAGTACGCAGTGGGAAGGAGTAAAGTCTATGACTGAAGCACGAGCATCTTTCACTGTGGCTACCCTAGAGGGTAAGCTGTATGTTATTGGAGGTTATCGTCGTGGAAGGAAGTTGAACTCCATGGAGTGTTACGATCCAACACAAAATGGTTGGGTCAGTTTACAGCCAATGAGTAAGTGTCAAGGTGATGTGCGTGCTGCTGTACTTGACGGCTTTATTTATGTGGCTGGAGGATCCAGTGAAGGTCTTCTGACATGCAGGTAACAGGATTTATGTCTAAGGACAACTTTGTGGGAGGTCATGTTTCAAGCTGTAATGTTTTCATCACTGAGTTTTACATATGTTCCTTTTTTTATATATTTTATTATTATCCTCTGCCATTTAATTTCCCTCTAAAAATTGAAAGAGTCAATTTACCTTATTGCTAACTAATATCACAGGAACCTTCAAAACTGCTTACCAGCAGATGTTGCTCTTGATATCACATGTTTCAAAGATGCACAAAGTGTGCTATTCTGTTGTGCCTTCTTTTATTAATCTTCTATTTCTAATAATCATTTTATGAACCCGCTACATCCAGTAAGAGTTTGTAAAACAAAGATCTTTGAGTACACTGAGTATGGTTCAATGATTGTGTTTACATAAAAAGTACCAAGCCTGCTTTGTACTTTGGTACTTTATGACTTTTCCTTTGGAAAACTCAGTCCAGATCTTCTGGTTTATTTTGAAAGTGTGTTAATACAAATGCATACCAAGATCTCACCATCAAACTAGACTTGAATATTTATTAATCTTCTGAGGCTTAATATCAGCCAGGATACTTTGAAATTTTATGTCCTCATAAAAGGTTAATAATTTCCTTAGTAATAACAGGTAGATGAGCTCTCCTTGCCTTCATTTATAAAAGTATTACAGAATTTAAACAATTTTAATTTAATTTATAGAAATATATTAAGTGGTCAGTTTTGGCTAACCTTATCACTTTCTTTTACGTAAAATTTTTTTCAACATAGTGAATGTTTTTGTGTTTTTAACAGCTATGTTGAACGATATTCACCCTTTGCCGAAGGATGGCAAGTTGTTACTAGTATGCATCGTCAGAGACGTCGCTTTGCTCTTGCCGTGCTTGATAATCATATCTATGCTGTCGGAGGATTTGATGACAGCAGAGGGGATCTTAAACATGTGGAATATTATGATGAAAGCACAAATACGTGGACAGAAGTGAAGCCCATGCATTGTTGTCGTTATGACTTTGGTGCGGTGACATTGTCTGGTTACCTCTACGCTGTAGGTGGTGCCAATGGCAGGAGAGGTTCATTAAATACTGTTGAACGCTTTGATCCAACCATGAATGAATGGTCAATGGTTGCTCCTTTGAAGCATTGCAGGGGAGGTGTGTCAGTAGCTGTGCACTGTGGAAAAATCTTTGCAATGAATGGAATGAATGAATACATGTCAATTGTCGATTCCACAGAGTGTTACAATGAAGTACAAGATAAGTGGAGCAGCTTAGCTGCTTGTACACACACAGCAAGATTCAGTGCAGCAGCCATTGTCTACCCTCCTGTAATTCCCCTGCATGTTAAAAGCCTGACCCACCCAGGGTCAGTATGTCATGAACAACAACAATAAGAACACTCATAAGGATGAGGTCAATCTGTAATGCATAAAGGCATGTCATGAAAAACAATCCAATCTCAGTCTGAATGGCCAGTGGAGACTTCTACAATTAAAAGTAAATGCATTTTTTGTGATAGTCATTGTTAAATGCCCAAGTAAGTCAACTTAGTGGCCATATTGAAAACTAAGTGAGATCTAAAATGCGAGTCACTATTTTTATCTTAGTGGTCTGTGTATTTTAGTTCATTTGAGGTTCCTGATGCAGTAGAAAGTTTGATTAACTCAGTGTGTGTCAGACAAAACTGATAAAAATATTGTCGATGAAAATGATTTCAGGCTGTATCTTACTGAACACAAAAAATGAAAAAAATGTTTTTTTCGTTCAGTATCCATGCAGTTTCCTATTAGCTACTTAACAATGTTTAAGAAGGCTTAAATTTGAAGTTAATTATAAAAAGTAGACTCCATTGGGTCCAGTGATTAGATTACTTACAATTCATTCCTATAAAGTTAAGGCACCATCAACGGGAGAAAAGTACCAGGGCCCAGTTGTTCCAAGGCCAATTAGCAAATTCAGGGCAAAATTTTAATCCAGGTTTCTATATTTCTCTTTTCAAAAGCCATTTTGGGATAATTTTTTCCAATTCTTTTAGAGCATTCAATCATCAAATAGTAGACAAATGGAATTAAATTTAATTTTCTTTTAAAGCTTTTAGATCTGAAATCAAATTTCACACTAATCCTGGGTTATCTTAATCCACCTTCGAACAACCTGGCCCAGGAGTCTTGGATCATTACGTCATATAATTTTTGCACCAAAACGAGGCATTACGTGGTAAACAATATGCGAGAAAATGGCGAAAGACTGAAGGAGACTGAACTTTAATTTCAGATGCATCAATTATTTCTCTGCATTTTTGGATAAATGTCCTTAAAGAAAGGTGGCATGTACTTGCCTATTGCTGCTCGAGATAGTCAAATAGACATAGAACCCAAAACAAAATATAAATAGTTTGTCCAGGAAATAAAAATACGGCTGACACTTCAGACAGATATACCAAACTCTTCCGCTAGTTTCTTATTGTTTAAGAATTGACGCAGTTTAAATAGAATTAAATAGAATTAAACAAAATTGCTCAAATAAAGTAAGCTTAAAGTTTTTCATTGCGTTTCTAAAACTAGCAGTGCCCATTCTTTTCTTGTTCTTTCTTGGTCTTTGTATTTGCGACCAAGTGTACAATTTCTCGGCTGAAGGCTGAAGTGTTTTGAACACCGCCAGTAGTAATGTGAAGGAAGCGAAGCCTGTAAAGTGTATGATATCTGCATCAGGCTTCGCTCGTAACCTCATATACAATCTCTTTTTCGAGCATTTTCTTCAGCAAACGGATTCTTTCTTGTGCAGATTCAAGCATTTCTTTTTTGGAACGCTGTGGTTGTCCGGACGGAGTAAATGTACGCGTGGTTGTTGACAGTTGTCGCGTAAACACTTGCTGTAGTAGCTGTTTCAAGATGTTGGTCTTGTGTCGCACTATCAGATGTTTTCAATTGATAAGTGCATTAATCTGTTAAACAAGACAAAAGCGTCGCAAAAAATAAAACTGCGATCGAGTCGATAAAACTCTTCTGCCTTAATTACTTAAAGCGAAATTTGGACTAATATCGCGCTTGATCTCGACTATCCATTGTTTCTTCGTCCTTAGGAAATGTACGAAAGGTCACTCCTGGTGTCTTTTTTGATAAAAGCGAATTTAATATCTCACTGCCTTATTGTTACAACGTCTCCCAAATCCACCAACTCAAACTTCCACTACTATTATTAAAAAGCTCAGCGCGTATGTTTTCATTTGGTTGTGTTTTCTTAACCATAGTAGCTGAAATCACGCCTGAGATCTAGGCGAGATAGCATAGAAACCGTAACCTTAACGGCTAATTTAGGGGTAACCTCAAGGGCTAAGAAAACACTAATAGATGTGAACCTTGCACCGACAAAAAGTAAAAATTTAATGTAACTAAAACTCTTAAAATTGCATGGTATGTTTTGTCAATAATTAACCACTGGACGTAGATAATTAACCACTGGACAGATAGCACTATTCATCCTTTGGCACAGATTGAAGTTTTGTTACTTCCCTATCACTTTCTACATTGGGTTCTATTGTATCTTCCTTTGGAAGAAAAATGGGTGAAATCAGATGCCAATTTTGCCGTTTGTGTTTATTATAAAAATGTTTTTCTAAAATAGAGCGAATTGGTGCAGTCTGTTCGTTACATGCTAATGACCGTTCGTTAGAAGAAAATGAGAAGAACAATTAATTAAGAATGGTTGTGAACATTACTTCGATCAAACCAATGCTACGAAGTGTAACGATTTTCATCGGGTGGTCACAAAAATCAGCAAAAAGGCGAATATATTCAAAATCACGACGTGTATGTGTGCACACCGTTACCTTTTGGCTCCAGAGAATGTTCTTGGCACGTTCTTGGAAAAAAAAATTGTTTGAACAGTCCAGTACGTACATTCCAACGTGCGTAGGATGTATCCTGATGTTCTCGTGCATGAGTCATCACTCGTCACCTATGTGGATACGCAGGAGTGATTCAAGTGTTCTTCTCGGTTGTCTATAACAGACGGTTCATTAGCTTATAACGAACTGGTTTTACGAATCTGCCCCCATGAATGCCAGTCAGAAAAATTCTACGCGCGAAAAAACCGTGCAGTTAGACTAGCCAATCAGTAACTCACGTCCACAAGTTTAAAAGCGGCCCCACTTTTTGAAATTTTAACAAGCTTCGAGAAATTCAACTTCGGCCATCACACTCTCGTCACAGTGTTTTCTCCTTCGAAAGCCTTCTTTCCCTTTTTTCGTTTTGTCAAACTTTAGCGACACAGTACGTATCATTTCTGGCAACGGGCGGAAGCAAGTATATGTCTTTGTCAACGCTTAGTGTAAACAAGTAAAACTAAGCCATTTACATCCTCGGAGACCCAGGGGCTGTGGGTCGATTTCAAGTTAGGGCATGAAGAGCCCCTGGGGACATTGTTATGAAGGTAGATCCTGGACAAAATGTTCGATTCGCCGTTTCGTTATGGCGTTTCGTCGTTTCGTTCTGTAGAGTCGTTGTTTTCCGAGTTCGACTCATCGAACTTTCAGTTCGTTTCGTCGTATCGTCAGTTCGATTCGTCGGCTGGCCTCTTCGACTCGTCGTTTTACGAGTCCGACTCGTCATCGACCACATCGGTTCGTCGATTTGTCGTTTCGTCATGGCGTTTCGTCGTTTCGTTACGTCGTTTCGACTTGTCCACTCAGCAGGAGCTTTAATTCAACTTAAATTACATGAATAGTTACTTGATTTCATACACTCTTACGTGAATCATTAATGTGGTATCTATAATTTGCCCTATGCTGAAGGAAATGGATCTTTAGAATAGCTACTTAATCTGCAGAAGCGTCCGAGTCTTTTGGAAAAACGTATTTTCAGCTAAAAGCTAATGAATCACTTGGGCGAGCACCTTGGAGTAATTATCGCGGCAGTCTATCTTTTTGTCGAGAGTAGGAGGGTCAAGGGTTTCTTGTTGTGGGTCGATGGTAACTTTTTTCCCCTTTTTTTAAATTAATTAGGAAAAATTAAACCGAATTTGACTAAAATAATTGAAAATAATACAAGAAAACAACTAATTTTTAAAGATACAGAGTGGAAGTGGACCCCTTCACTTTTACCCCAGAGTGCAAGGGAACCCTTTACTGTTCCTTAGTAACGTCTAACCTTGAATACTGCTCTGAGATATGGTGCCCATATTCACGTAAGAACACTGATAAGCTTGAAGGAGTGCAGAGACGTGCCACTAAATTTATTTTGAAAACTAAGGATAGCTATGCAGCTCGTCTTGAGAAGTTAAATCTATTATCTTTGGAAGACTGAAGAGTTTAAATTGACATGACTTTCTTTTTAAAGGCACTGAAAGGGTTTGTTGACATTGACGTTTCACCTTTTGTGGATTATTACTCCAGTTTAAATTATTGTTCCTTGAGACATTATTATCATCTGACATTAAAAAAAAATATGCAAGGGCTAATTCCCTTAAATATTCCTATTTCCATTGAATAGTAGTTTCTTGGAATATGTTGCCTGTTGACATTCGCACTGCAAATTGTACTGGGAATTGAAAATTTAATGCGAAGAAATTTCTTGTGGGTAAATCATGATTGTATTTGTCTTAATCATAACATATAGTATCTCATTCGTACTATATGTATTGGTTGATCTGCTGTTACATGGGGTCTGGGACTCTTTTGCAGATTCTCCCTATGGCTTTTTAAAATTTTTTTTTTGTTTAGTGAACTGCATCATACATGCATTTGTGTATTTATGCTATTAAATTGCAATAAATAAAATAAATAAATAAATAAATTAGCTATTGTTATAGGTTGAAATCACCCCAAAGTGTAGTGAAGTGAAGTTTTAATAATGGCGGGCGGCGGTTCGAAAGCAATAAAGGGTTGAGTGAGGTTGTTTTGGTTAAGGTTTAGGGCTGCCTGGTGATGGAAAGGCATCATGAAGCCTGGAAGTCCTTAAACCTTTTGTATCATTCAAAGAATGGAGTGATATAAGATAGGGGCCAGGTGGAAAGTGTAAAAGCAACTCTCTATGTTGAGTGCGGAGAGAAATAAGCGTGGCAAAGGGAGTTTTTGGGTTTATAGAGCGGGGGTTTTTAGGTGTTGTATTGGAATAGCGAGTTGCTTTTAGACTTAGGTTAAGTTGAATATATGGTGGAAGGGCTATGGGTGCTCGCAAATGACCTTCGGAATATGCAAATATAAACAAGAGATCACTAAGATCAGTAGGGTTGATATCGGTAACATAAAGAACATAAGTATGAAAAGATAAGTAGGTAGTCTATTTCCACAAAGCAGAAAAGCAGACGACTTCAAAGCAATAGAATCCAAATATTTTCAAACCAACAAAGTAGATGATCGATCGATATATAATACAGCTGAATAAAGATGAAATCCCGATTATGGTTCAAAGAAGTGTCTACGGAGAAAGGAAATAAGGTAAGGGCGTTAAAATCTAAGAAGGAGAATTAAAAAAAAAAAAATGTGGTCTTGGTTGAAAGCAACCGCTGGAGTTGGAACTGTGATCGTTAAATTATCATTCCAGCGCACTAAAAGTCATATCAACAGGAATGAAAAACGTCTGCGCATGTGTGTCGCGAGCATGTTGATGTTGTCGTTGGCGAGCTTTTCGATCGTTTGATCACTTTAAACGGTCCGTGGATATATTTTGCCTTTCAAACTGGAATGTAAGGACGCTATATCAAAATAACTTCTGTAAATTGAACTCGTCGATATGTTGAACGAATTATTTTTGGAAATGAAATGTTTATTTGCTTGCTCAAGAGCCAACAACTTTCAGTACGTACTCGGCAGGTAAGGAAACACATGCATTCCAGGCTGAATTTCTTTGATTATAATTTACCTCTATTTTAGATAAAAAGCTAACATTAAAATTGATAGAAGGTAAATAATACCATGCTTTGCTAATAAATGGTAATAATTTTGTAATAATTTTATCAAGGCGAAGCGAAAGCACACCTATGTATCGTAAATGAAGAAATAGAAAAGGCTGGAAAATAATATCTCTTTCGCTGGAACTTAATATTCATTATTGGAAATTAGTTATTTCTATATGGATGGCATTAGAGAAGCTCCTGGCCATGCCATGACTGCTGCCACTCAGCAAAAGCTAGACGAAATCCATTGTTCTCGTGGATGGATGCATCATGGGGTATCATGAAAAACAAAAATTCTGCTTGAGGATTAATGCTGAAAGGGAGTTCAGGAACCATAGTGGTTTGGTTTGAGGAGAGTTTTGTTTCATTGAATCATAGTAAGATTCCTTGAAAAATTATGTGGTAAAACCATGCCCATACCTGACTCACGGAATTGATGAATGAAAATACTGCTAACCAAAAAGTTGCTTCCTGTTCTACCAAGAATTGTTGACTGTCGAGTAGTGCTCATAAACAACCCGAAACTACCATTAAGTTGTTTCAAAAAATTAAATGTTAGTTGTTCAGTAATTCGAGAGTTTCCCCTGCAAGGCAAACCTACAAGACATAACTACAAGGTAGTAAGGTAGTTATGTCAATCATAAGGCAGGCAGCTAGGCAGGAAACATTTAAATAAAAACGATCATTACTTCTATTTTATTTTCTTATTTATCTACAAGATATTCCTTTGAGATACGAAATTTTGAATACGAATTATTTTGCCTGCCTGCCTCCCTGCCTGCTATTGGGTCAAACTTAACTTAATATAAATACATTGGAACTAAAATAAAATTAAAGACAAATATACATTAAAAGGGAATAGAAGGATTGAAAGATTGTAATTGTAACACACAAAAAGACCTATATACAGTTTGTAAGTTTCCAAACAATTATATAGAACTGGTTGAGTTAGGTTACACATAGCTGCATTGTCACATAACGCTCGATATAGCAATCTTTACTGTCCACCCAATCGAAAAGACCCCTTTCTGTCTCTTTTTCCTTTGAAGGGTTTAAAACTAAAAAACACCAGATTCAAGGCACTGGGGAAATCAGGGGCGTCGGAGTGGCATGCGTGAGAGTGACAGGCTGTGCACTATGAGGAGGCCCATGTGCCAAATGAGGGCTGAGCCTTGTAGTCACGCCCGCCACTTCCAGGAAACGCATCAGAACGCGGCCAGAATAAAATCCCACCTGGACTAGTCCCAAGGAACCTCGGGGAATAGACGCGCAACTCCGGGAAATCAGGGGCGACGGAGTGGCATGCGTGAGAGTGACAGGCTGTGCACTATGAGGAGGCCCATGTGCGAAATCAGGGTTGAGCCTTCTACTCACGCCCGCCACTTCCAGGAATCGCATGAGAACGCGGCCAGAATGGAATCCCAGCTGGACTAGTCCCAAGGGACCTCGGGGAATAGACGCGCAACTCCGGGAAATAAGGGACGCCGGAGTGGCATGCGTGAGAGTGACAGGCTGTGCACTCTGAGGCACATCCGCGAAAGACGCACGCATGCCACGTCTAAGAAACGCTTGAGAACGCGGCCAAAATGGAATCCCAGGTGCACTGGACCCAAGGGACCTCGGTGTCATGCGTGAAAGTGACAGGCTGTGCACTATGAGGAGGCCCATGTGCCAGATGAGGGCTCAGCCTTGTAGTCACGCCCGCCACTTCCAGGAAACGCATAAGAACGCGGCCAGAATGGAATCCAAGCTGGACTAGTCCCAAGGGACCTCGGGGAGTAGACGCACAACTCCGGGAAATCAGGGACGCCGGAGTGGTATGCGTGAGAGTGACAGGCTGTGCACTCTGAGGCACATCCGCGAAAGACGCACGCATGCCACGTCTAAAAAACGCTTGAGAACGCGGCCGAAATGGAATCCCAGGTGCACTGGACCCAAGGGACTTCGGTGGCATGCGTGAGAGTGACAGGCTGTGCACTATGAGGAGGCCCATGTGCCAAATGAGGGCTGAGCCTTGTAGTCACGCCCGCCACTTCCAGGAAACGCATGAGAACGCGGCCAGAATAAAATCCCAGCTGGACTAGTCCCAAGGGACCTCGGGGAATAGACGCGCAACTCCGGGAAATCAGGGGCGCCGGAGTGGCATGCGTGAGAGTGACAGGCTGTGCACTATGAGGAGGCCCATGTGCGAAATCAGGTCTGAGCCTTGTAGTCACGGCCGCCAATTCCAGGAAACGCATGAGAACGCGGCCAGAATGGAATCCCAGCTGGACTAGTCCCAAGGGACCACGGGGAATAGACACGCAACTCCGGGAAATCAGGGACGCCGGAGTGGCATTTGTGAGAGTGACAGGCTGTGCACTCTGAGGCACATCCGCGAAAGACGCACGTATGCCACGTCTAAGAAACGCTTGAGAACGCGGCCAAAATGGAATCCCAGGTGCACTGGACCCAAGGGACCTCGGTGGCATGCGTGAGAGTGACAGGCTGTGCACTATGAGGAGGCCCATGTGCGAAATGAGGGCTGAGCCTTGTAGTCACGCCCGCCACTTCAACGAAACGCATGAAAACGCGGTCAAAATAAAATCCCAGCTGGACTAGTCCCAAGGGACCTCAGGGAATAGACGCGCAACTCCGAGAAATCAGGGGCGCCGGAGTGGCATGCGTGAGAGTGACAGGCTGTGCACTATGAGGAATCCCACGTGCGAAATCAGGGCTGAGCCTTGTAGTCACGCCCGCCACTTCCAGGAAACGCATGAGAACGCGGCCAGAATGGAATCCCAGCTGGACTAGTCCCAAGGGACCAAGGGGAATAGACGCGCAACTCCGGGAAATCAGGGACGCCGGAGTGGGATTTGTGAGAGTGACAGGCTGTGCACTCTGAGGCACATCCGCGAAAGACGCACGTATGCCACGTCTAAGAAACGCTTGAGAACGCGGCCAAAATGGAATCCCAGGTGCACTGGACCCAAGGGACCTCGGTGGCATGCGTGAGAGTGACAGGCTGTGCACTATGAGGAGGCCCATGTGCGAAATGAGGGCTGAGCCTTGTAGTCACGCCCGCCACTTCAACGAAACGCATGAAAACGCGGTCAAAATAAAATCCCAGCTGGACTAGTCCCAAGGGACCTCGGGGAATAGACGCGCAACTCCGAGAAATCAGGGGCGCAGGAGTGGCATGCGTGAGAGTGACAGGCTTTGCACTCTGAGGCAAATCCGCGAAAGACGCACGCATGCCACGTACAAGAAACGCTTGAGAACGCTCCCAAAGTGGAATCCCAGGTGCACTGGACCCAAGGGACTTCGATAACATGCGTGAGAATGACAGGCTGTGCACTATGAGGAGGCCCATGTGCAAAATGAGGGATGCGCCTTGTAGTCACACCCGCCACCTCCACGAAACGCATGAGAATGCGACCAAAATGGAATCCCAGCTAGACTAGTCCCAAGGGACCTCGGGGAATAGACGCGCAACTCCGGGAAATCAGGGGCGCCGGAGTGGCATGCGTGAGAGTGACAGGCTGTGCACTCTGAGGCACATCCGCGAAAGACGCACGCATGCCACGTTTAAGAAACGCTTGAGAACACGGCCAAAATGGAACCCCAGGTGCACTGGACCCAAGGGACTTCGGTGGCATGCGTGAGAGTGACACTGTGCGCACTATGAGAAGACCCATGTGCGAAATAAGGGCTGAGCCTTGTAATCACGCCCGCCACTTCCAGGAAATGCATGAGAACGCGGCCAAAATTGAATCCCAGCTGGACTAGTCCCAAGGGACCTCGGGGAATAGACGCGCAACTCCAAGAAATAAGGGACGCCTGAGTGGCATGCGTAAGAGTGACAGGCTCTGCACTATGAGGCACATCCGCGAAACACGCGTGAATGCCACGTCCAAGAAACGCTTGAAAACGCGGCCAAAATGGAATCCCAGGTGCACTGGACCCAAAGAACTTCGGTGGCATGCGTGAGAGTGACAAGCTGCGCACTATGAGGAGGCCCATGTGCGAAATGAGGGGTGAACCTTATAGTCACGCACGCCACTTCCAGGAAACGCATGAGAACGCGGCCAAAATGGAATCCCAGCTGGACTAGTCCCAAGGGACTTTGGGAATAGACGCGCAACTCCTAGAAATCAGGGGCACCAGAGTGGCTTGCGTGAGAGTGACAGACTGTGCACTATGAGGGACATGGGGCAAAATCAGGTCTGAGCCTTGTAGTCACGCACGCCACTTCCAGGAAACGCATGAGAACCCGGCTAAAATGGAATCCCAGCTGGACTAGTCCCAAGGGACCTCGGGGAATAGACGCGCAACTCCGAGAGATCGGGGGCGCCAAAGTAGCATGCGTGAGAGTGACAGGCTTTGCACTCTGAGGCACATCCGCGAAACACGCACGCATGCCACGTCCAAGAAACGCTTGAGAACGCGGCCACAATTGAATACCAGGTGCACTGGACCCAAGGGACTTCGGTGGCATGCGTGACAGTGACAGGCTGTGCACTATGAGGAGGCCCAAGTGCGAAATGAGAGGTGAGCCATGTAGTCACGCACGCCACTTCCAGGAAACGCAAGAGAACGCGGCCAAAATGGAATCCCAGCTGGACTAGTCCCAAGGTACTTCGGGAATAGACGCGCAACTCCGGGAAATCAGGGGCGCCAGAGTGGCATGCGTGAGAGTTACAGGCTGTGCACTATGAGGCACATGGGGCGAAATCATGGCTGAAGCTTATAGTTACGCACGCCACCTCCAGGAAACGCATGAGAACGCGGCCAAAATGGAATCCCAGCTGAACTAGTCCGAAGGGACTTCGGGATAATTCGCGCAACGCCAGGAAATCAGGCCCTTCGGATTGGCATGCATGAGAGTGACAGGCTGTGCACTATGACGCACATGGGGTGAAATCAGGACTGAGCCTTGTAGTCACGCGCGCCACTTCCAGAAAACGCATGGGAACGCGGCCAAAATGGAATTCAAGGTGGACTAGTCCCAAGGGACCTCGGGGAATAGACGCGCAACTCCGGGAAGTCAGGGACGCTTGAGTGGCATCCGTGAGAGTGACACTGTGCTCTATGAGGAACATGCGCAAAACACGCACGCATGCCACGTCCAAGAAACGCTTCAGAACGCGGCCAAAATGGAATCCCAGGTGCACTGGACCCAAGGAACTTCGGTGGCATGCGTGAGAGTGACAAGCTGTGCACTATGACGAGGCCCATGTGCGAAATGAGGGGTGAACTTTGTAGTCACGCAGGTTACTTCCAGGAAACGCATGAGAACGCGGCCGAAATGGATTCCCAGGTGGACTAGTCCCAAGGGACTTCGAGAATAGACGCCCAACTCCGGGAAATCTGGGGCGCCGGAGTGGCATACGTGAGAGTCACAGGCTGTGCACTATGAGGCACATGGGGCGAAATCAGGGCTGAGCCTTGTAGTCACGCGCGCCACTTCCAGGAAACGCATGAAAACGCGGCCAAAATGGAATCCCAGCTGGACTAGTCCGAAGCAACTTCGGGAATAGACGCGAAACTCCGGAAAATCAGGGGCGCCAGAGTTGCATGCGTGAGAGTGACAGGCTGTGCACTATGAGGCACATGGGTCGAAATCAGGGCTGAGCCTTGTAGTCACACCCGCCACTTCCAAGAAACGGATGAGAACGCGGCCAAAATGGAATCCCAGCTGGACTAGTCCAAAGGGATCTCGTGAAATAGACGCGCAACTCCGGGAAATCAGGGGCGCCTGAGTGGCATGCGTGAGAGTTACAGGCTTTGCACTATGAGGCACATGGGGCGAAATCACGGCTGAGCCTTGTAGTCACGCCCGCCACTTCCAGGAAACGCATGAGAACGCGGCCAAAATGGAATCCCAGCTGGACTAGTCCCAAGGGACTTCGGGAATAGACCCCCAACTCCGGGAAATCAGGGGCGCCGGAGTGGCATGCGTGAGATTGACAGGCTGTGCACTATGAGGAGGCCCATGTGCGAAATGAGGGCTGAGCCTTGTAGTCACGCACGCCACCTCCAGGAAACGCATGAGAACGCGGCCAAAATGGAATCCCAGCTGGACTAGTCCCAAGGGACTTTGAGGAATAGACGCGCAACTCCGGGAAATCAGGGTCGCCTGAGTGGCATGCGTGAGAATGACAGGTTGTGCACTATGAGGCACATCCGCGAAACACACACGCATGCCATTTCCAAGAGACGCATGAGAACGCGGCCGGAATGCAATCTCAGGTGCAATAGACCCAAGGGACTTCGGGAATAGAGTGAAAGTGACACGCTGTGCACTATAAGGAGGCCTATGTGCGAAATAAAGGGAAGAGCCTTGTATTCACGCATACCACTTCCAGGAAACGCATGAGAACGTTGCCAAAATGGAATCCCAGGTGGACTAGACCCAAGGGACTTGGAGAATAGACGCGCAACTCCGGGAAATTAGGGACGTCGGAGTGGCATGCGTGAGAGTTACAGGCTGTGCACTATGAGGCACATCCGCGAAACACGCACGCATGCCACTTCCAAGAGACGCACGAGAACGCGGCCAAAATGGAATCCCAGTTGCACTAGACCCAAGGGACTTCGGGAATAAAGTGCAAGTAACAGGCTCTGCACTATGAGGAGGCCCAAGTGCGAAGTAAGGGGTGAGCCTTTTAGTTACGCACGCCTCTTCCAGGAAACGCATGAGAACGCGGCCAAAATGGAATCCAAGGTGGACTAGACCTAAGGGATATCGGGAATAGACGCGAAACTCTGGGAAATCAGGGGCGCCGGAGTGACATGCGTCAGAGTTACAGGCTGTGCACTGTGAGACACATGGGGCGAAATAAGGGCTGATTCTTGTAGTCACGCATGCCACCCATGGGACCTCAGAAATAGAAGCGCAACTCCGGGAAATCAGGGAAGCCCGATTGGCATACGTGAGAGTGACAGGGTGTGCACTTTGAGGGACACCCGTGAAATACGCACGCATGCCACTTCCAAGAAACGCATGAGAACGCGGCCACAATAAAATCTCAGGTGCACTAGACCCAAGGGAATTCGGGAATAGAGTGAGAGTGAAAGGCTGTGCACTATGACCAGGCCCATGTGCGACATAAGGGGTGAGCCTTGTAGTCACGCACGCCAATTTAAGGAAAAAGATGAAAACGCTGCCAAAATGAAATCGCAGGTGGACTAGACCCAACGGACTTCGCGAATACACGCGCAACTCGGGGAGATCAGGGAAGCTGGAGTGGCATACGTGAGAGTGACAGGCTGTGCACTATGAGGCACATCCGCGACACACAAACGCATGCCACTTCCAAGAAACGCTTGAGAACGCGGCCCAAATGGAATCTCATGTGCACTAGACCCAAGGGACTTCGGGAATAGAGTGAGCCTGACAGGCTGTGCACTATGAGGAGGTCCATGTGCGCACTAAGGGGTGAGCCTTCTAGTCACGCATGCCACTTCCAGGAAACGCATGAGAACGCGGTCAAAATGAAATCGCAGGTGGACTAGCCCCAAGGGAACTCAGGAATAAACGCGCAACTCCGGGAAACCACGGACGCCGGAGTCGCATGCGTGAGAGTGACAGCCTGTGCGCTATGAGGCACATCCGCGAAAGACGCACGCACGCCACTTCCAAGAAGCGCATGCGAACGCAGCCAAAATGGAATCCCAGGTGCACCAGACCCAAGGGACCTCGGGAATACAGTGAGAAAGACAGGCTTTGCACTATGAGGAGGCCCATGTGCGAAATAAGGGTTGAGCCTTGTAGTCACGCACGCCACTTCCAGGAAACGCATGAGAACGCGGCCAAAATGGAATCCCAGGTGGACTAGACCCAAGGGACGTCGGGAATAGACGCGCAACTCCGGGAAATCAGGGGCGCCGGAGTGGCTTACGTAAGAGTGACAGGCTGTGCACTATGAGGCACATGGGGCGAAACACGCACGCATGCCACTTCCAAGAAACGCATGAGAACGCGGCCAAAATAGAATATAAGGTGCACTAGACCCAAGGGACTTCGGGAATAGAGTGAGAGTGACAGGCTGTGCACTATGAGGAGGCCCATGTGCGAAATAAGGGGTGAGCCTTGTAGTCACGTATGCCACTTCCAGGAAACGCTTGAGAACGCGGCCAAAATGGAATCCCAGGTGGACTAGACCCAATGGACTTCGGGAATAGACGCGCAACTTTAGGAAATCAGGGACGCCGGAGTGGCATGCGTGAGAGTGACGGGCTGTGCACTATGAGGCACATCCGCGAAACACGCACGCATGCCACTTCCAGGAAACGCATGAGAACGCAGCATATATGGAATCCCAGGTGGACTAGACCCAAGGGACTTCGGGAATAGACGCGCAACTGCAGGAAATCAGGGACGCCGGAGTGGCATGCATGAGAGTGACAGGCTTTGCACCATAATGCACATGGGCGAAACACGCACTCATGCCACTTCCAGGAAACCCATTAGAACGCGGCTAAAATGGAGTCTAAGGTAGACTATACCCAAGGGACTTCGGGAATAGACGCACAACTCAGGGAAATCAGGGACGCCGGAGTGGCATGCATGAGAGTGACAGGCTTTGCACCATAATGCACATGGGCGAAACACGCACGCATGCCACTTCCAAGAAACGCATGAGAACGCGGGTAAAATGGAATGCCAGGTGCACTAGACCCAAGGGACTTCGGGAATAGACGCGCAATTCCGGGAAATCAGGGGCGCCGGAGTGGCATGCGTGAGAGTGACAGGCTGTGCACTATGGGGCACATGTGCGAAACACGCACATGTGCCCCATACACGCACGTATGCTACTTCCAAGAAACGCATGACAACGCGGCCAAAATGGAATTCCAGGTTGATTAGACCTAAGGGACCTCGGGAATAGACGCGCATTTCCGGGAAGTCATGGACGCCGGACTGGCATGCGTGAGAGTGACAGGCTGTGCGCCATGGGGCACATGCGCGAAACACGCACGCATGCCACTTCCAAGAAACGCATGACAACGCGGCCAAAATGGAGTCCCAGGTTGACTAGACCCAAGGGACTTCGGGAATAGACGTGCAACTCCGGGAAATCAGGGGTGCCGGAGTGGCATGCCTGAGAGCTACAGGCTGTGCACTATGAGGCACAGGTGCGAAATAAGGTGTTAGCCTTTTAGTCACGCATGCCACCTCCAGGAAACGCATGAGAACGCAGCCAAAATGGAATCCCAGGTAGACTAGATCCAAGGGACTTTGAGTATAGACGCGCAACTCCGGGAAATCAGGGGCGCCGGAGTGGCATGCGTGAGAGTGAGTCCCGCCGAACTCTGAGGCACATGTGCGAAACAAGGGGTGAGGCTTGTACTCGCGCATGCCACTTCCATGAAACGTATGACAACCCGGCCAAAATGGAATCCCAGGTTCACTAGACCCAAGGAACTTCGAGAATAACCGCGCAACTCGGGGAACGTAAGGGCGCTGGAGTGGCGTGCGTGAGAGTGAGTCCCACCGCACTCTGAGGGAGATGTGCGAAACAAGAAGGGAGGCTTGTACTCACGCATGCCACTTTCACGAAACGCATGACAACGCGGCCAAAATGGAATCCCAGGTGCACTACACCCAAGGGACCTCGGGAATAGACGTGCATCTCTGGGAAATCAGGGGCGCCGGAGTAGCATGCGTGAGAGTGAGTCCCACTGCACTATAAGGCACATGTGCGAAACAAGGGGTGAGGCTTGTACTCACGAATGCCACTTCCACGAAACACACGACAACGCGGCCAAAATGGAATCCCAGGTGCACTACACCCAAGGGACCTCGGGAATAGACGCGCATCTCTGGGAAATCAGGGGCGCCGGAGTAGCATGCGTGAGAGTGAGTCCCACTGCACTATAAGGCACATGTGCGAAACAAGGGGTGAGGCTTGTACTCACGAATGCCACTTCCACGAAACACATGACAACGCGGCCAAAATGGAATACCAGGTTTACTAGACCCAAGCGACTTTGGGAATAGACGCGCAACTCCGGGAAATCTAGGGCACCGGAGTGGCATGCGTGAGACTGAGTCCCCCCGCACTATGAGGTACATGTGCGAAACAACAGGTGAGGCTTCTCCTGACGCATGCCACCTCCACGAAACGATCCTCGCAGTAGAGAGCGCTATTTAAGCATTAGCAAAACTCAGACCTGAAAAAGATCAGGCGTTTACTGGATTCGAACCACTGACCTCTGCGATACTAATGCAGCGCTCTACCATTTGGGCTAACAAGCCAACTGGGAGCAGGCCGTTACGTTGATTCGTAATAGACCCGTGATGATAAATTAGATGCAATGAATATATGAAGTTCATATATTTTGAACTGCGGTATTATATGCGTATGATGCACGATCCTCGTACTAGAGAGCGCTATTTAAGCATTAGCGAAAATCAGACTTGAAAAAAATCAGGCCTGTATGGGATTCGAACCACTGACCTCTGCGATACTAGTGCAGCGCTATACCATTTGGGCTAACAAGCCAACTGGGAGCAGGCCGTTAAGTTCATTCGTAATAAACCCGTGATGATAGATCAGATACAGTGAATATATGAAGTTCATATATTTTGAACTGCGGTATTCACCATTATTGAATCATTAATCTTAGCGTATCAGGTAATGCATTCCAAGCCTTGGCAGCAATGTAAGAAGTTGATTTCAGGCCGAAAGTGGTGGTCTAAGCTACAGGTAAAACAAGTTTGTTTTTGCCCCTAAGATTTTTTTTATTTTCTCTTACTTGAAATAAATATTGAATATACTGAGGCATATTGTTATAGAGGGCTTTAAAAACGATTAAAAGATTATGGGCGGACACGCGCTTTTCGGATCCGCAGTCTTGGCAATTTTCATTCTGTTTAATGGTCTAATTCTTCAAGCAGACCAACTTGAGGATTGTGTGAACACAGAAGGAATCATTTTGCCATCTTAGATGCTGGGACCACTCATTTTTTGTCATGAAAACCTGACCTTTCCACTTGGAGATTATTGCTTCATTGACTCCTTGGAAATCTGCATTTCATCAGAAACTGTCCCTGGAGACCCTACGGTGGCCTTGGCTCAAAAACAATCAGCACCTTTTGCTTCTAACAACATCTTTCCACTTGGAGACTATTGTTCCACTGACTCCTTGGAAATCTTCATTTTATCACAAGCTATCCTTGGATACCCTATGCTGGCCTTAGCTCTAAAACAATCAGCACCTTTTGCTTCTAACTTGGGAAAAGAACGCTATTTTGAAATCGATGTATTCTGTGACAATCTACCCCCGTTATCTGGAAAGAAACCACCATTTTACGACCATGAAATTCTTCATTACGATCGCGATCCTGCATATTCTTAGAAACATCGTATAAATCCAGCATATACTTACAAACATTGTACAAATTCCTGGTCATTTATAAGAATCAAGAGGATTAGATTTCTACGCAGCAGAGTTACGTACTCGTCTAACTGGTATGCTTCCTTTAATCCTGTTACAATCTCATTTTTGTTGGTTTGCTGTGGGGATATTGAGACCCATCCCGGGCCTAAATCAACATCATCTTCTACGAAATGTCCTGCATGTGAAAGAAGAGTGCCTAAAAAGCATCGTTCTGTTCGTTGTAGAGAATGCAAGCGGTCGTGCCATATCACATGTGTTGGTTTTACCAAAAAATCTATGCCCTCAAATTATATTTGTTGTGGTTCTGCATTGCCAAATTTTCAGACTCTTTCTCTGAGATTGATGCTGGACTCAACGATGCTAGGATCTCTACCTCCAAGGGATGTGATGACGATCTATCCGAGCGATTAAAAAGTATTACAAAAATATCAGAATTGCCTATTTAAATATTAACAACGTCGCTGGCTTTACATTACAAGAAGTAAAATCTGTTATTCTACAAGGGCTATTTGACATTGTCCTTCTTCCGGAAACGAAAATTGACGCTGCTTTTCCTGACTCACAGTTTTATATTAAAGGATTAAGGATGTTTCGTAAAGACAGGAACAGACATTTTGGAGGACTTCTCATGTATACCAGAAGAAAACTAATTACTCTCAGAGTCTCTCACATAGAGTGTGTAAACATCGAGACAATCGCTCTAAGTTTCAAACAAGAAAGAATGGTCCTAAAGCTGTACTAATGGGTACCTCCAGACCTCCCGGTCTATCTAAATCAGTTTGGGAATCCCAACTTAACAACGTGTTACTTCGTGCTGGTCGATTTAATAATATAATTCTTGTTGGAGATTTGAATTGTGATTTACTGAATCCTGACGGAGGCGCCAAGGATGTTCGTGCTCTTACTGATTTAATGAAAGTCTAGCGTTTATCCCGTCTGATGATGAGCCTACAAGAATCACTAATACTTCTATTTCACTGATTGACGTTATATTTACATCTAGACCGCGATCATTTCTGTCTTCTGGAGTCTATGATACAGGTATAAGTGAGCACAGTTTGGTTTATGCTGTAATGAGATCTCATTGTCCCAGACCTTGCATGGAAATTAAGAACAAAAGAAACTTCAAACTCTTTGACTAAGATGTTTTCTCAAGAGACGTCAGTCAAACTCCTTTCATGTCGCCTATGTCTTTGATGATGTTGACGATGTTGCGTGGGCTTGGGGAAAAATGTTCACGGGTCTTCTTGACGAACATACTCCTGTTAAGAAAAGGTTGATTAAGCGGGAGCATGTTCCCTTTATGACCACTGAACTACTTGGTGCTATTCGTCGTCCACGCAGATTGAAACAAACATACTATGCAACAAAAGATCTCGCAGACTGGCAAAAGTACAAGGAACAACGAAACAAGACCTCATCGTTGAGACGGAAATTGATTTGCAAATACATAAGAAGTAAATGTGACGATTCCAAAGGCGATCCCAGGACTTTTTGGACTGTAATTAAGCCTTTTATTCACAGCAAAAAGAACAGTGGTGACAATACCATAACTTAACGTATATGTGCACGATCCTTCGCAGTAAAGCACTATTTAAGCAATAGTGAAAATCAGACCTGAAAAAAATTCAGGCCTGTACGGGATTCGAACCACTGACCTCTGCGATACCAGTGCAGCGCTCTACCAATTGAGCTAACAAGCCAACTGGGAGCAGGCCATCAAATTAATTCGACATAAACCCGTAGATGATAAATCAAACAACAAATATATATGAAATACATATATATGAACTGCGGTTATGAAACGTATATGTGCACGATCCTTCGCAGTAAAGCACTATTTAAGCAATAGTGACTATTGCTTAAATAGTGCTTTAATAGTGCTTAAATAGTGCTTTACTGCGAAGGATCGTGCACATATACGTTTCATAACCGCAGTTCATATATATGTATTTCATATATATTTGTTGTTTGAAATACCATAACTCTTAAAGAGGATACTGAACTTATTACTGACAATAACGTCATAGCTACGAGGTTTAACGACCATTTTACTAAAATTCAAAACGATAGTGCTGATTATGCAATAATGGGAGGTTCCTATTGTTCTGACAGTCATCCAAGCATTTCTGCAATACGAAATAATTGTCCTAATATAAAGAGCTTTAACTTTCAGCTAATCAGTCCTGCAGAAGTACAACAGGTTGTAGGTAAACTTGAACCAAATAAGGCCACTGGTCATGACGGGATTCCTGCGAAAATCTTACGGGAGTGTTCAAAGGAGTTAGCTTTACCTCTTGCTAACCTATTCAACTTTTCTGTTGTATCTGAATGTTTCCCGAGTGACTGGAAGTTAGCAGAAGTCTGTCCTGTATTCAAGAAGGATGACCCTACGAACATATGTAACTGTAGATCGGTATCTATATTGATTAATTTAGATAAGATCTTTGAAAAATGTCTCAATCGTCAACTAGTGGAGCACTTTGCAGCAATTTTATCACCGTTTCTCTCAGCCTATCGAAGAGGTTGTAGCTGTGAGGCAGTGCTTCTCCATCTTATCGAATCATGGAGGCAAGGCTTGGACAAAGGAAAGACTGTTGGTTCAGTGTTGTTGGATTTAAGTAAAGCCTTTGATCTCATCCCTCACAACCTGTTGATGGACAAGCTGAAGGACGGAGACAGCCGGTTAAAGTGGCCAATGCCAAGTCTGACATTGTCAAGATTCACAGAGGAGTTCCACAGGGGTCTGTATTAGGCCCCTTGTTCTTTAATATCTTTTTAAATGACTTATTTTACTTTGTTACAGAGGTCAAACTCTCGAATTATGCAGATGACAACCAACTAACTTCAAGTGATATAGCTCCAAGCGTGGTTCAGGCTGCCCTCATCCGGAACTTACGAGTCACCTCCAAATGGTTTCGTGACTGTGGTCTGACCCTAAACTTGGACAAATGTAAACTTCTAGTTTTGCCCAAGCGAAAAAGTAATCTAGTAGAATTGGATATTGATGGTTTCCAAGTCAAAGCGACAGATAATGTGGAACTCTTAGGGGTTGTAATTGACAATAAGTTAAATTTTACGAGTCATACATCTAGGTTAATTAAGAAAGTAGGTAAACAAATTGATGTACTTAATCGATTCAAACACATTCTTTCGTTTTCGTCAAAGATACGTATATATAGGGCATTCATCATGCCTCACTTTACTTATTGTAGTTCTTTTTGGAATAGCTGTCTCAAAGAAGATAGTGACTGGTTAGAGAGATTACATGAGTAGACAGAGTAGACATCTTTATTTATACAGGATAGTTCCTTCAGTGTAGTAAACACTGCTATCAACGGGGGTCCTGTTACCCTCCCATCCCACCTCAGGGGAGGACATTCGTCACACAGTAATCTCGTGCGTGGGAAATTAACGTCTCCTGCCCCTAACCTTGCAGGAGACGGGACCTCCATTTATACGTCTCTATCCGAGAAGACTAGAATATCTAGCCATTTCTTGATGTTATAGAAAGATATCATATTCTTCTCAATTATTTTAAGACCCTGAGTGTTAGTCCGGCCGGGGCTCGAACCCTCAACCTCCCGCACAACAGTCCAGCGCTCTATCCATTGAGCTAACCGGGAGGCTAACCCTATCCATTGAGCTAACCGAGAGGGCCCTTAGATACGTGTCTAATGACTTTTACAACGGATATGATAGTTTATGTTATAAGACTGGTTACTCATTAAGTTGTAGACGGAAACGAGATATGCTTTTAATCATTTTTAAAGCCCTCTATAACAATATGCCTCAGTATTTTCAATCTTTATTTCAAGTAAGAGAAAATAAGAAAAATCTTAGGGGCAAAAACAAACCTGTTTTACCTGAAGCTAAGACCACAACTTTCGGCCTCAAATCAACTTCTTACATTGCTGCTAAGGTTTGGAATGCATTACTTGATAAGCTAAGATTAATGGCTGAGTTTGGCCCTTCCAGGAATGAGATAAGAAATCTAAGTAATTTGTAATTTTATATCACCATCACTTATATCATCATCTATATTTAGGCTTATATTATTTTTCAACTCTGTAATTTATATTCATACATTTTTCTCGGTATCTCAGCATCTCTATTGCTAGAGGCCTAACAAGCCTCAATTTCATCCGGATTTAAATAAAGTCATCACCATCATCAACCTTGATGGTGATGGAGATCGTTGTGGCCAGTGGTACGTACATACCTTGCCAGAGCAGTCCATCCCTCCTAGCCGTCTCATAGCTTTCTAGGAAATCTCTACTTAACAAATGGTAAATACCACAGCGTACACTATTGAGTTATGGATGCACGCGGGAAGTTGCTAAGCACGAAAGAGGGGTAAGAGTCGCTCGAGGCGATAGCCGAGAGCGACTCTAGCTTCCTGAGTACTTCGCAAACCTCCCAAGTGTATCCATAACTCAATAGTGTACGCTGTGGTGTTTACCATTTGTTTTATAACATAACATTGATACATTGTAGCTAAAGAGTTCCCTTTTATTTAACAAATCTTACGTGACCAGAAAAAACAAGCGCGCAGAAAAATAGTCTTTGCATTTGCTCACGTCAGCAGCGTACACCCAGGGGCAAATGGGGGACGCTAAATTGACCAATCAGAGCGCGCGCTTTACTTTGGTCATGTTACAATTTCATGTAAGCATTTTAAACATGAAAACAGCTTATTCGTTCTAGTTCAAAACAAGACGACAACTCTAGAAAACTGAGCCTTGATACAATTATACAACAGCTAGTTACTTAGACCGTGATAAGTTGATACTCGGATGGTAACGGTTAAGATTTATGGACTTCATCTAAAAGTAATTAAGTAGTCAGGATAACATTGATCATCAGTGAACACCACAAAGATCGTAGGATTTACCGTCCTATTAACGGTCGAATCGAACGAGATCTCGTAACCGTTTGAATCGATAACCTTAGGTTTTTTCATTTCTGGAGTGCCTTGGCAGAATGATCCAACAAGTACCCGAGCAAGGTACATATACCGGTCACCATTGTCATCAGCCTCTGTGTAGCTCTCGGAATAACTTGCATCCCTTGTGAAGTAAACACCACTGCCATAAATTTTTCCTGCCAAATGTAAGTTAAAAAAACATTCATGTGATGCTTAATTTGTACCTGATCCATTTCTTCTATCCTAGTCGGGCGAGATGAGATGCTTTCTGCCTATCATCGCGTAACAACTCTGGCCACCAAACCGCAACTTCTACTAACTGAGTAAGTATGTCATTTAAAAGTCAGTAAATGTGTTATGGATGTGTACGGAAAATGTTCGAGAAATCGAGGACATCATCTCTTCAATTCGGAAATCAAGTCGGTACAATTTGGTGTGTAATCGGGTGGAATCGCTTTTGCTGAGACTTTGTGCACTTCCTCTGCTTTACGTTTAGAGAACAAGGTCGGAACAAAGTCGGCTCGAGTCGGCTCGAGTCGGCTCGAGTCGGCACCCTGGTGAGCTCCTCTTTTCACCTGAATACTTCAGTATTCAGTTTAACTTAAACTCGGGCACAGCTGCTAGTATGTGTTTCAAAGTTTATACCTCACTGCGAAGTATTGCTTGGAAATATTACGATGATTAATGGAGATTATAAAGCAGTACTAATGTTGACTTCTACCGTGTTTGTTTGAAAGCCACACTAAACGTTAAATGAAAAGCGAGTGCGCGGTCGAGATTGTAAGACTCTCAAGGTTAGAGGAAAAATTCAAATATGAATTTAAACAACTGTAAAATGAACAAAGTAAGAAGAATTTTACTTCACAACAGGATTTTCGTACTGGTTGAGCGCACCAATTAGGAAGGGGGCTGGCGAAATACGTAATAACCTCTAATACTAGATGAAAGGTGATCAGGTCAACTAAAAACGCGGACTCATTATATGGTACTATATGATACTCACCGTGAATTCCAGTGTAGCCTCTGTCGAAGCCTTCTTTGTTGATGCTAGTGAAGCTTTTACTAGATGTTCCATGAAACAGATGTTTTTCATTGCTTCCGCCATGTTTTCTTTCTTCCATTTTTAGCTTTGTCAACATGTACTTCTTATACTTAAAAAGGTTTTGTATACGTTCAATTCTTTTAATCGTTAGATTCGCTTTGGCAGCAGATAACAATTTGTTAGCGACTTGTTGATACTCTTTTGATCTGGTGTCCAGCTGCACAACTTCAAAATCTTCATCAGTCGTCATTGGGGACCAGTGTTCTGGCAATGGAACTCCTTCGAAATAACATTCATAAAAGAAAACGAATTAATCAGCTATTTATAAAATAATTATTGATGAGTTGATAAACTGAATACTTTAATTGTCCTCGATAAAGTGTTCTGACCTCAGTACATTTCATGATGAAATCTTTTAAAACATGCAAACTTTAGAAGGTCAAGCTCTAAACAAACCTTTGAATAAAAGAAAGGGGGAAAGTTTCTAAAGAAACTGTGGTGCGGCGCTGGCGAGGAGTATTACAAGGTAATTTGGTTGTATCGACTGAGTTGAGTTTATAATGTAAATGGCCGACGTAAAGAGTTTCTTGAGCTAACGCTCGAAAAGTCAACGTTTGAAACTCTATACGGGGGCCAAATAACATTATCAACTCGGGGAACCAAATTGCCCTCTTATATGAAGGGAATGGAATGGAAAATAGAGATATATCACCATTATGTTTTCACAAAAGATTTCCAACCTCTGTTCATAAGAAATGAAAGTTTATTACCTTCTGCATCTTTGCGGTTTCGTTTTAGAATAATAGCTTCACCATATTGTTGTCCCATTGCAGTCATTTCTCTCAGATCAATGGAGAAATTGTCGTCTTTGAAAGGCAAAGTTACACTTGTTTTTCCTTTATTGTGAGCCAGCTCGATGTTGTAATTCGTACGTAAGTCAAACTGAGTTTCCATCCCATCCTTGGTCTCATACGACCACTGTACAATTTTGGAGATCATCTTGGCGTTCTCCTCCTCTTGCTCGTCTTGTAATTCTTCTCGTCTTTGGATTATCTCTTCGTAAATCTTTGGAACCAGAATCTGTACCTCGCTGGCGTCCCCACGTACTTTAATGCAATTTTTCGTGGCGTCGAAGACCATCTGAATGTCCAGATCTTGTGCTTCACCCATTAGCAAGTTGACTTGACTTTCTGAAAGTTGTGCAATTCCGACGTCTTTTACTTTGGCTTCTTTGCATTCCTTTGAAAAACCACTTGTCAAATCTTCAACTGCCTTGGACACTTTTGTGGTATCACATCCGGTGACCTAGACTCTAACACTTTGCGTCATTGGTTGAGTTTCAATTCTATCCACACGAACATTTTGCTGCAATTTGTCTTTCTCAATTTTAAAAGCGTCGTGAATCTTTTCATCATTAAATACTACGATGTTCACTTGACGAATGCTCACACAATCTTTGCCAACGTTTTCAAGGGCCTGAAAAATCATGTTAGCTGAATGCGTGGCTGTTAAACCATATCCACCGGTGCCGATTGCTGGAACTGAAATTGAATGTAGCCCACATTTTTCGGCGAGTCGAAGACCATTTTCGAGGCACATTTGAAGGTGATGTTTATCGGAGGAAAGGGGGACTAAATGAATGATATGACGTGCTTTCAGCTTCCCGCCATTTGTAATCACAGCTGATCCTCCGGGCTGCGGACTTAATTTTGCACATTCGTCCTCTACTAGGTGACCGCTGGCCTCAGCAATTGCGGAACTTATTCGCCCGGCGTTGCGCATGTTCATATCTGTGTTAATGGTATTAAAAATGGCGTCTGTATGTTGCTGAGTTAAATCTCCTTTTAAGATCTCAATATGCAGTGCAATGCTCGGCGTATGGGTAGATTTCGTAACTGCTGATGCTAACGACGGTATTGCGCGCATTTCCTTTTCATGTCGAAAGGACTCTATCATTCGCGCATGCAATATAACAATACTGACAAGTCCGAGGTGGCCGGTAAAGCTAAGGCTGCTAAGTGCCTGGAAGATGACGTTTGCGGATTCTTTGGCTGACAATCCAAATCCTCCAGTTCCAATCGCAGGAAGGGAGATGGATCCTAAACCTTTCCTATCGGCAAGCTGCAAACATTTTTCTATGCACTTTGAGATATTTTCTTTTGATTTTGGAATTAAATGGATGATGGATTGCGTTGGCAAATTCCCTGCTGTTGTCATAACCACCTCTCCCGCCTGTTGTGGTGACTGCAGTCTGCATTCTTCTTGTACTTTAGGACCACATGCTTTTGCTAGACTCCTGCTCAAATCTCCCGCTGCATTCATGTTCATATCAGGACCGATAACGTTCACAATAGCGTCAGTGTTTTCATGAATCAAATTGCCTCGTTTGATCTGAACGCTAACTCGACGGATTTCTTCATGGACTGCAATGACAGGCTTAGGCATCGAGAACATTGTTTTTCTTTTATCACTCTCTTGTGTGCTCTTCAACACCTGGCGAAGTGCTTCGCTCGTGATTTTGTTGTGATGGAATGCGATTAGCCGCACGTCTTTGAAGCAAGATTCTGAGTTGCTCTGGAAGAACTTCAGTACTTCATCTACCATGATACTACAGGCATCGTTTGCAGGAAATCTGAGTCTTCCAGTTCCAATAACGGAAAAGGCAATCGAACCCCCTCCAATGTTCGCAACCTTTTGAAGTGACTCCTTGACAATAGTTCTTAGAGTCTGCATTGAGAGAGAAGAACATCAAACACAACATATTAACATGTCAGGTCTATCCAAATAGAAGTAGAAAAATTTAATTGCGAAGCTCACTACTGCTAAGAATAGATTTGTCACAAGACACCCACCTCACAGACACAGACCCAAACGAACATTTCCATCCACCTTAATTGATTGTATGTAAAGCAGTTGTGTAGTAATAAGGCGGTAAACCTAGTGAAATTTAATGGATATGTATCGTTGGTTGGTTGATCAACAACGCTTTTATTCGCCGTGGATGTGCGTAGGACTAGTTACACGTGTCCAATGCAATGCTATATAAGTAATCCATCATGACTTCGTGACAACCGTGACAGCGGCAGGTTACGTTACAGTGTAGATATCAGAGGAACGCGAGATGGTTAGCATCAAACCTTGGCGTTCGGGTGAGCGTAAAACTGACTCGAGGTATTCTGAGAAGTGGCCGAAATTAGTTAAAGAATTGCAGGAATTAAGGACTGACGAAAGTCTTTATAACGTTCGCAAAACCGTTGCAAGACATCTCCAAATTAAAGCGTTGGATAGTGGCTTGTTCTTGAGAATTCTGTATCAGGTAGAAAAGTATCTCAAGGAGTGATTACACCTGTGCTCTACAGTGCGTATAACGGCGATCAACGCGTTTTTCGTTTCTCATCGTTTCTGACTATTTTACTCATGTTATTTTTTGGTTGAATGGCAGAGCTTCCCTATCAGTTAGAATGGATCTTGTTTGGATGCGGCTAGTTTCAGAGTCACTAGTAAGTGTATGGAGCATGTTATTTTGCCATTTTCTTGAAATCCACGTGAAAGGATATCATACAACAAAGATAACTTGCTATCCTAATTCTTTTGCCACCTTCAAACTGGATCACTTCTTACAAGTGTAGATGTTAGTTAAAAGCCCGATGCTAATCGCACAGGTGGTAGGAAACCGGTGTGGATATTCCATGTGCTATTTGTGGAAAGTCAGTCCGCCTTAACAGCTGCGATACACATGGTAGATGGTTTCATATTAAGTGCATCGATATGGATCTCAAGATTTAAGTGACTTTAAGTAATTCACCAACTCAATGGTTATTCGACGGAACTAATTGTGCTTTGCTTTTTGATTTCTCAGACTCTTTTATCGTGCCATCGCTTTCTTCGGAGTCGAGTTCCCTCTCTGCTCGAGACAACTCGTATATTAATACTACTGAACAAAGAAACGAGCCAGTGGAAAATATAAAGAGAAATGTCGAGGACGTACTTTTATGCCATTTGAACATTGAAAGACATTGAAAAGAGATTTTAAGAACTTGTTTCCATAAATCAAGAAGCTTAAGATTCACATTAACTTTATCAGTAAAACAAAAATCGATTCCACATATCCTGATGGTAATTTCTACCACCTCAGTGTTTACCTTGTTCCGCAATGACAGGAAGAGAGGGAATGGTACCTTTGTATTCGTAGCAGCACTACTTCCCTGTAAAAAGGCTAATGAACAGGACCTATATGACCCTGGAACCCCCTGCAGTAGGGTTAGGGGTAGGAGACGTTAATTTCCCACGCACGAGATTACTGTGTGATGGATGTCCTCTCCCGGGTGGGATGGGTGGGATTTAATGGGTGTACTACTCGCATGGATCGTATATGTTCCGTTCTAGTCCTACCCTACTGCGGTAATGCAGTGAAAATGGATTAGAAAAAAACATTCAAGAACTGGTATTACTGACATGATCGTCATTAGTATTTATCGTCCACCCAAACCTGTAACGGGTGACCATCAGCTGAAAGTTGAGGATGAACTTAGTAGCTTTTGTACCTGAGCCCCTTTAAAGACGCCCTTAGTTATATTCCTTGTCGATCTCAACTTTGATAGATTTAGGCCAGGCAGAACTGAAGGAGAGCGGCGAATGGATTTTCAAGGCGAACAAGACCGCACTTGTCTTATCGATAAAGCAACGCGCACGGAGAACAAAGGGTCAATAATAACCTCTATTCTATAATGATATGCTGTTAACAAATAAACCTCGGTAATTTAAATGTGGAGGAATCTACCACCCACTACTTAGTGATCATGCGCTTATTTATGAAACCATGAAGGAAAAAATTCAGCCACAACCAAGTGAAGTATAGTATTGAACTATTGGAGATGTCTATTTGTATGCTGATGACACTACCTTATCTTTTATGCCTATGAGTGTACGCTGCTGACGTGAGCAAATGCAAAGACAATTTTTTTCGTGCGCGCTTGTATTTTCTGGTCACGTAAGATTTGTTAAATAAAAGGGAACTCTTTAGCTACGATGTATCAATGTTATGTTATAAAACAAATGGTAAACACCACAGCGTACACTATTGAGTTATGGATGCACTTGGGAGGTTTGCTAAGCACTCAAGAAGCTAGAGTCGCTCTCGGCTATCACCTCGCGCGACTCTTACGCTTCTTTTGTGCTTAGCAACCTCCCGCGTGCATCCATAACTCAATAGTGTACGCTGTGGTGTTTACCATTTGTTAAATGGTGTGAAGATGTTTCTCAAGTCAGAAAGTCTTTTGTGAAAAGAAAGGTTAAAGCAACAAAACGAACGAGATATCTACGTGTAATGACTTTGAAAGAGATTTATTTCAAGACAATAACTCCGAGTCTAACTTACTGTATTTTAATTTGGGGAAACTACATACTCTACGGCCCTTTTTTCTTCTAAGGACTCGATACATTGGAGAACAGCGAGAATCATTTTCAATCTTGATTCGTCTATTTCTGATGCTGAATGTCTTTTGAATTCTCGCTGCCCCTCTATTTCTTATTTTTACAAGAGGCCTTTCCTTGTATTCATGGACATGGTTTATTTTGATTCCCTGTCTTTTTGGCCTGATGAACTGTATTCAAAGAAAGTCTCTGGTAAATCTCCACTAGCTGTAAATCCGATGTTTACACCCAGACCTAAGTCTGAGGTTGGAAGAAATTCCTTAAGGTACAGAGGACCCCTTATATGGAACTACATTTAACAAAATGATTGATGTTTCGAGTAGTTTAAATAGTTTCGAAGCGTCTACAAGAAAATCAAAAGCGACTTGGAGGCTTCTTCTGTTAACAAAGAAGTTGCCATTGTTACAATAAAATCCGAGGATTTTAATTATTTTCAAAATTGTTTCGAGCATACCTTACAAATGAATATATTGTGAACTTTTTATGTGTATCTGTAAAATAATTTTACTTCTTATAGTTTTCTAGCCTATATGTGTGTGGGTCCACACCAGCCTTTGGCTGCTCTATTCTAGTCCACTCAAATAAAGTGTGTGTATGTATGTATGTATGTATGTATGTATGTATGTGTGTGTGTGTGTGTGTATGTGTGTGTGTGTGTTTGTGTGTGTGTGTGTGTGTGTGTGTGTGTGTGTGTATGTATGTATGTATGTGAGTGATTACTTTTAGGATCTACCAAAACTTTGCTTGTGACAGATTTACTTGAGACCTTTCTGAAGTTCCTTGGCATAAAGGAGTAATTTTTGATGGAAGATAACATGCCCTATTGGAGTATACTGATGAAAATCTTCCCCTAAAGAGGTTGAGAGGTTAGAGCGTAGGATATACCTTATATAATAATGAACTGGAAGAACGCTAACAGAGATAAGAGAGGGGCTTTAACGAGTTTTCATAATGGCAAATCGGAATCCAGCTGGGAGAAGCTACGTAAATGTCAAAATGAAGCCATAAGACAAAGGTCGATGGCAGTCAAATTATGCTGGAAGGATAATTCAGATCACCTCAAGGAAAACCCTGCTGCTCGAATGCTACTTCAAAACGCCCGGATCTCAATCTTAAAGTTGGCGAAGAAATCGACTAGGATCAAGACGTGAAAGCAAAAAACTTGGCTGATTATTTTACAGCAATCATAGATGGTATCGGGGGAGAAAATGTTGAGTTTTAAACAGAAAGTGTCGAGAACAGCACACCAATCGATACAACATGAATGTGTTTAACTCAAGTTGACCCTCTTCAAAACGGCCAAGTCCGAGAAGTGTTGGAGTCACTGACAGTGAAAAAAAGCATCAGACTGTGATTCCATTCCACATTTTTTCTAAAGGTTGAAGCAGAGGAATCTGCTGGCTCACTTACTTTTTTATTAAACAAAATTAATATTTGATGGAAAACAGCCACAACCGTGGAAAAGTGGAGAATGGGTTCCAGTTTTCAAACGAGTGACCCCTTACAACAAAAGAATTATCGACCAGTCACTGTCCTGTCAGTTGCTGATAAGGTCTTTGAACAGGTTATGGCGAGACAATTATGTAGGTAAGTTCGATTGTCCTCTAGAACAGGCTCTGACAGCCCACCGTGAAACTTGCCGCTGAGAAACTACCCTTAATAGCTTAATTGAGCAGTGGAGGTTAGCAGCTAGTATATAAATTTGTTTTTAACGGATATTTCGGAAGTATTTGATTCCATGCATACAGCCCCAACCTCTGTCCTCAGAGCATTATAAATTTGTTGTCAGTGAAAAACTTACAACCTCGGAGGTGCGGATTTGAACACCCCAAGATTTAATACTCTCACCTATGGGAAACACTTCTCAAGATTTTTTTTAGGACCCAGACTATCAAATCGACTCTCGCCTAAACTAAGAACTTTGCCATCTCTGTGCTCATTCAAAAGACAAATCCGTCTTGTCAATCTTTCACCAAGATGGTACGAGAATGTGAGAACTGTATCTTATGTAGCAAACTACCCGAATTTTAGACATGTTATTGTATGTGGCTGAGCTGCTTAATAATTGATGTGAAATTTTCATGAATTCTCTAAATTATGTTGATCTCTAAATCAAGTTTTCCTTCTATCTACTTTATAGATTTCATTGGTGTAAAAAGCAAAATTCAAACCTCTCATAGGGCATTTCTTAATTTCATCGCAATATCAAGGTTTAGGGTATACGTTAATTTCATCGTTTCGAGCCTCTTCTAGTGTCCCAAATTAGCATTAGCAGAGGATTTATCCTCGGATAGATATCACTGATACTTAATTCAAATGAAAGTTTGTCATTTGATTTTTACTGATAAACCAGTGAGCAGTACTGCACGCGCTAAAATAGCTTAAGATTGAAGCGAACTACCTCCATTCGCATACTTTTCTCTCACTACAGTTGAAAAATACACTTTGTCTGAGTCACGAGAGGGGTCTGACATTTCATTACGTTATAATTGCACGTCGCTATCAAACCATGTAATTCTAAATACTCTGAAAAGTACATTGGGAACTACATCTGTCCTTTTACCCTTAAGTCGAAGGCAGTTCAACTCGGTGAGACTCTCACGGGGGCAAGTTACTTAGTGTAAATCAGGAGGACAGAGTAAAACTGGATTTTCACTGCCGCTGGATTTCCGCCGTCACCGTTACAGTACAGAAGACAAATCAACACCTCATATTCATTTCTCAATGGGCTCTTTAACAAGCGGGATGAAAACAAAACTTTTCCTCCCAGAAAAATCTAATAGGTGTGATAGATGCATTATGGGAACTTTGAAGGAAAATCTTGTCTTCGAAGAGAGAACATTTTACCGTCTGAATCAGCGAATTATGCCCAGTAGAACCGCTGCAAGCGATCAAAGGTCAGGAGCTATTTCTTGATTAAGTTTAGAAAACAGAAAAACAGATGCTAAAGATTTACCCACTTGTTGTTCAGAAATTTGCCTACGATAGCTTTCATTGATATCTTCATGGTTATTTGGCAACTGTCATTTTTGCGGGCCGGCGCCTTTCACCATCTCTTTTGGTATGGCAATGAATAACAAAGGCACATACGAGAAAGCCACACATCACTTATACGAGTATGCCAGCATACGCATACACGTATTACATGAGCATAACAGAAGTACGCGATGTCCCCTTATCTTTGGCCCTCAATGCAAATGTCAAAACATTTCATTTCTGTTCATATTGGCATCAATTTTTCATTGAAAGTTGTAATGGTGAAATCATAAATTTAAATTTTATCGTATGAACTACTCATCGTCTCTCCATAATTTGTGAACATATCAGTATCATCGTTATCATCATTATTATCACTACTGTTATTTCTATTATTATTATCATTATTAATATTGTTGTTATTATTGTTATTATTATTATATTTTTGATTTTGTCTTTGACGGAGACCTACGCATCCCAAAAAAGATAACTCTTGCATGCGTAGCATGCCTATGCTTTTCTAGAGGTTTACAAGCGTTTTATGCTCGTCGCAATCGCGAGAGTGAAAAGAAAGGTTAAACAGCCTTTAACTTTTGCGCACGGGCCTGCGTTTTTTGCATATGAAATAAGTGCGGTATTGACTTTAAGGCGGCAGTGGAAATTGCAAAGGTACGTTTCTGACACTGGAAATCGTCTTTCACTTTAAACTTTTTTTTTCATTGTATTGTATTTATAATTTTTCACAAAGTTGTTGGTTCTCCTCAGGGAAGGAAAGTGATTCAAGGTCGGTATCAAGTGAACGCCTGCAACTTTTCTCATTCTTTGTCGTCAATTTTCAAATTATCTTGCTTTCTCCATGGCAGCTTTAAAGCTTTTAAATGCACGTTTCTTATTTTGAACAAGGCTCTAACATTTATCTGGGAGAATATAATTTCCATTTATTCTTATACTAACCTTCTCTCCCAAACCTTCGCTCCAATCAGTACAGTGCGTATGAATCACACGCTGAAATGGCAAACCAATGTAACGAGGTGACAAGGAAGTTCCTCCGACTGGTACAGACTCTGACACGGGACTCACGGATAGATAAGACATCCTGATCGCGTCGAAACATTCTCCAGTAGGAATCACCACTGTATGCGCCTGCGAGTAGTAAAATAATAATAATGATATTAATGAAAAAAGTCAAAGATCCGTTATTTAAATACCTTATCCTCTTAAAATACCAGGTTGATGAACGCATGCATGTGGATATTATTCAATCACGCTAAAGGTGATCGAACATGACAATTACATGAACATCATAAAGGACAAGGGTAACGAGTGCTAGAGCAATATCAGCGGCACAGCAGTTTCGGTGGTAAAAGCTTGTATACTAACCCGTTCTTCGCTTATATTCCCAATTTTTCTGCAGATGGTTTGTCCGTTGGCCGTGGTGATTTGCATCATCTCCTCTACACTTTCGGTGACAATCAGACAATGCGTTCCTGAACCCGTAAGAAGTGCGTCCCCTATCCGTTCAAAGGTTTTTTTAAGGCCTGGTTGTTCAATGGTGAAGGAGTTGACTTCTGTGTTGTTAATGATCTCAGTAAGAAATTTCTTCGCTTCATGAATACCGTTCCCCTGGCCTGAAATGTGAAATATGTCATCTTTTGTCTCGTCGGCAAAAAACTCCACACTTGATTGAACCAGTTCTGTTTCTTTCAAACGCAAGTCCTTATCTCGATGCACTTTTATGTACTGCTTGATTAACCAAGATCGACAATGGATTTGCTCTGTTCTGATCGAATTTTCATCCAAAAACTGTTGCAACCTTTTGGCTGAGCTTTTAACTTGTTCTGTAAATCCTATGAGCAGAGTGCTGGGTCTATCGGGGCCTTGAATGCTCATACCAGGATTCTTTTTCATTTCATTCGAACAAAGCTCATTCCATTCAGGATGTGATTTCAAAGTCAAATTTTTTTCATCAACCTCTACTTCTTCCTCATGAACTATTCTGGATATACGAGCAACTGCTTCTTTCAAATCTTCGGCAGAATTTGCAAGTATTTTCGCAAACTTTTTCCCGGCAAAGGTTTCGAATTCAATGACGGCTTTAAATCTATGAGTTTGCAAAACATCTTCAACTGCATTTCTGCCTTTTTCTGTGGCGAGAAATCGTACTACGTTCTGACTTAGTTCATCGTTTAACCTTTTTTCATGAGTAGCTTGCCTTTGCTTTAAGAATTCTTCCTTAACAGAATCTAACTCATGTCTTGGACCCTGTAGGCGAACTTCTTCGTTCTCTTCATCAAGGTAAACGTCTACCTGTTAACATTTTTCTTTTAGGTTGTTTTCAACAAAGTCTGTCTTCTTAAGTAACGAAATATGTCCTTTAGAATACTGAAAACGGGTTGAACTTGTGGGCAATTTTTCTTCAATAAGTTCCCTGTATTTGCCCTCAGGGTCCTTTGCGATAACCTTCAGCTTCAATTCCGCCTCGAGATATTGAATCTTTGGAAATCCATCGGTTGGAAGGAGGTCTTTCTTGACAGCTTTCCAAATGTTTTTTTCCATGGGAATTTCATACTTGCGAAAATTGCCGACAAACGACTGTGCAGCTCTAACGCGGGAAGTCAAGGTTTCCTGGTCGGTATCACCGATGCAGTTAAAGTTTGCGAGATTACTTCCATCCTTCCAATCGAACTCGATTCCTTGCTCTTTCAAAAATTTGTTGAACTCATCTTTATGCACAGTTTCAAAAATGTAGCGAATCACCTCAGGGTCTACAACTAAGAATACTTGACAGTTACGACCATTACTATGACCACTGGACTCATCGATACCATTTTGATCGTGGTCGTCTTTGGCATCACCATCAGTGTCATTATCACCACAGTTTACTCCATGTTCTTCAATATTAACATCTCGGCCACTACCACCACCATCTTCATCACCGTCGTGGCTATAATCATGGTCATCGTCATTACCACTATCTCCTTCGATGCTATCAGTAACAACGGCATGACGATCACCATAACCACTACCACCTCTGTCATCTCCATCGCCACCAACGTCTTCGCCACCATTGCCGTCATCAACAGTATTTTTAGCCTCAGCATGATCTATGTCACTTGTATGGAAGCCAAATTTACGAGTGTTTCCTTCGTCAGCATCAATAGCAGCATTGTCTGCGTCAAAAATGTGGTGAAAATCAGTTTCTTCTGTGATGTCATCGTCCATATGTTCCTCATGACGGTCACTGCATGATGCCTTGTATTTAGAGATCATGGGGTCAACCTTTAGTAATTCCATGCTCGCATCGGAACTATGACTCCGAGAGAGTGCACCTTCTTGAACCTCGTTGAAGTCAAGATCTTTTCGCACAACGCCTGTGGGAAAACTTGTAGTTGCGCCACTTTCATCGCTGTTATTGAACTGATTACTGTATTCACTTTCGGTTGCGTGAGTGTTATCATCATGAGCATATCTGTATGCACAAAGATCATCTGGCGGAGCGTCTTCATTCAAGGATCCGCTGGCACTGTAGGCATCTTGAACTAAAATGACCTTAGCATAGGTACGGTCATTATTGGCACCATGACCTTCAGCTATGCTATCATCTCCAGCTTCTCGAACTTGAATAACTGTGGCTTTATTAGTAGCGGCACTGGTCTCGTCCGGTAATGATGCATCAGCGTTGTCATCAAAAACATGGTCTGAAATTGATAGTTAGCTTAGTGTCCCTCACCTTTTCATGAGATGACAAGTATTTGGACTTAAGATTCTAATGATATGGACAGAGCTGACAAATCTTTGACTGATCCTCAAGTCTGTGGCTCTAGGCGTGTGATATGTTGATACATGTATGAGGAATATTTACAACCTTTACATTGATATATAGTTTATACTGGTTACGCTTAAATTAGCGCGAAACCAATCTTCCTTACTACTTTTTTAGTAAGAGCGTCTTACCTATTATTGGCTCTTGCTCCACTCCTCGATTTTGTCGACAAACGAGTTTGCTGAAATTAAAATGACAGTATAATAAGTGTTTGGCACCAATATCTCACTCGACCAGCACTAGTGATGAACAAATGGATTTCTTATTGCAAAATCTACAATTTATGAAAACACCGATAAAAAAATCTTCAGCATATAGAAGAGGCGAAGCTTACTTTATTTAGAAAATCCTGTTGAAAAATAGCGTGAGGTAAACACTCTATATCCGCTTATCCGGCTTTTTATTAATCGTTTCCAACCACTCAAGTCAGTTAATCTCACAAGTATTCTGTTAGCAAAAGTCTTTGCTCTATATGAGGTTTGAAGACAGTCGTCTTTCACTCGTATGAAAGAAAATTTGATGAACAGTTTATGGTGACCATACATTGTCAAAGGCAACATGCCCGACGATACATGTGCTTTTAATGAACTCTTCGTTAGCAGAAGGAAATGAATGCGCTAACTCTTGGAAATCGTTATCGCTCGGTAATTAGAGAGAATTCACGGAATATGACAAATTGTAGGCTTTAATGATCATTCATGCCTTTTTCTGCCAATGTCTAACAAAGCAGTGGCTGTAGCTGGCGTTACCGACTTGTGATTGCAAGCCTTGAATTCATTATAGTTGTGCCCTCTGGCAGGTACGTGCCGGACTGACTTGTTATTACCTATAAAATGCTTTGGCATGCCTGGCCTCTACCAGATTGATTAAGAAAAAGATATTAACTTTTCCAAACGATGAATGTTAAATCTGGTTTTACCACCAGAGCATCATTTTGGTAACTTCATAGCGTATTTCAGTTATTCTCACCCTTATTAATTTTTCCAAAGCCTTGAAAAACGTCTCCATTGCTTACGGTTGCCAGCCGGTAGGTCTCAAACTACTCTATTTCTTTTTTTATCGGCCATGTCCCCTATATTTATCTGTCTGGTTTATTTTTTCCCCTAAATTAAAGCTTCAATTTATTCATGGCTGTTTCCTTCGTGGGTAGTTCAAAATTGTGCCATTGCTGTTCTCCCGTAACTTTAGATTTACTCTCTCAATGCGATTATCAGCTGCCATCCTTTTCATCCTCTCGAAAGAAAAGAAAACAGAAGGCACGTCCTTAAATAAACATTGGTTCTTTCTCTGATTTACATAATCGGTTTTAGGCCTGATTACAAAGCTCTATTAAAGCTTCGAAAAGTTTTTTGCCTCAGTACAATATACCTCAGAACACACCGTTGGTGACCTAAAGTATTTTTCACTGATTGAAAACAAGAGATATGTGGCATTGAATTCCACAAGTCCTCTTTTGTCTGAAAAGCACAGGATAATGTTGGTCTGCTCGTGCGTTACTGACATCGTTCGATTCAGCCGCCAATGACATGTTTAATCAGCCCATAAACTTAACTGATCCCGCGGTTCTTGAAATAGATTGTTTATGATCTCATATAAGTAAAAACCGTGGGATCAGTTAAGTTTATGAGCTGATTAGTTTAAGTCACTTATCCTGTGTAAACAATCTATTTCAAGATGGTTGAGTGAGGCTGGTGCGAGTTTTAATCACCACGGTGTCTACTGACGCCTTTGCGGTTGAGTCAGTGACTCATTTTCATATCAAAGCCCCCACAAAAATTTGTTTCTACGCTTCGCGTACCACAAGTTACAAATGACTATTTCCTCTGCGACATCGAGTGCTTTATTCGTGAAATGATATTATATATCGCATAAACAGTCTTAGAGTATTTTTTTAGAGCATTGGAAGCACGTCATCAGTGCACCAAAATCGGATCCACTTTGGAATATGCATTTCATTACACAGTCTGCATTAACGTCATACATGTAAAAACTATTACGACACAGACACATAAATACCAAAGATTCGTCGCTTGGATTTATACCATATTAAGTTTTTTGATGACTGACTTCACAACAGAATTTACTCAAGTCTATCATGATACATTTGCGTTCGCGCAACAGACGAGCACACTATAACTTCTCCAGAAGGTTCCAACTGGAGGTCTTAACTTTTAGCTGAGATCTCAGAGTGAGATTCACTTATTCAAAGGGGAACCACTTCGAAGAAAAATGAAACAGAAAACGAATGAATTCTTCCCTCTGAGGATCAGAACGTTTGTTAAACTACCCCTTGAATTTCAAGCTTTAGGATAGCTTCTCTTTACAAGTTCGACAAGTCGATGTCAACTAACCAACACGGAAGTACGAGCACACCTTATTTTACGATTCATTTATTTTAAAGGAAACCAACCTTACAATGAAACCCATTTTTAGAGCTCCTCATCAGAAACGTTTCCAGAGACAGCTCTCCAAGCCGAGTTCACGTTTATTTTCTGCAACAGGGCTCTACAACTTTGCGTCTGCCTCTTGGGCAAGCTCGAGTCCCAATCACTTAACGAGAATTGTTCAGATAGTCACTCTTTCTAGAATCTCATTGGCTGATTCAAGTAACATGGTTAATGATCATTGATAGCCTGGGTAAAAGGGTTAATTTACATAAAATTTATGATTTCAAACGTCGTTGCTTGAGAATCGTGCTAAGAGAGCCGCAACGGAGGGTAACGTAGCGGCTGTGAACTCTATTAGACTTAACGCACTTCAGAACTGGAGTTTCACGTCTATGATCATGTGAAAGACTACTCCGATAGGTCATACTGATCCAGCCCTTTGTTTTGTCTACGCAGTCTAGCAAATGGTACAGTACACCTCGTTTTGTTTCCTATGGACACAAGGATTTTCAAAAACAAATTTATATAAATCAAAAGCTTCTTGGGGCTACCTCATAGTATGCTAGATATAAATCTCATTAATCTCCTTCCGATATGCGTGCCGTTCCATTAAATGAACAGATTATTATTAACTTTAAAAGTGTTGGAGCACCAAAAGGGAACCACATGCATGCATAATAACATCAGGAAATAAGTTTTAACGACAACGTTTATTTAAAAGTCAGATATATTGACGGCCAAACAGCATATCGTAGAATGGTGGCCAAATTAACGCTCAAAATGCAATCTTTGCCCAAGCAGTTAGTTAAATTTAACTGCGCGTTGAGATTCTGACCAGTAAGATTCAAACGGCCGAACCAGGAGCAAAAAACAGAACTGCACTTTAGGCTCGTCGCTGACCCAAAACGCTCAGTATCATCATTATTTGCCAAGGTGATTTAAAAATATATACACAGTCATGCTTGTTTGGTTTAAAAACGATTTTCTGATGATAGAGTATAAAATAGTTATGCGAAAAGTATTTCATTGTGCAAGGAACAGATAAAGTGGCAAACAAATGTTATGGTAAGCAAGACATAAAAAAAGACAAAGGAATAAATGTTTGTGGTCAAGTCATGAACTATACGATTATGTTAATGACTATTGTTAAAATTGTTATGAGGCAAATAGAAAATCAGTCTGCCATAGGATTTTAATTAAGACGTTGGAAAAGCATCATTTAGTACTTTGGGAAAATGTTGTGAATAAATTTTTACGTTTGTCTGAATTAGCAGAGTATCAAATGAAACAGATGAAGGTAAAGAGGTTTGTAAAGTTTTATTATATTTTGCCCGGGTTGCTCTCTAGACAAACAATTCAAATGTTCTGAGATATTGATCTACTTACATTCATAAGTACAATGTTTGTCTCAAAACTTGTCTGAGACAATTGGAACGGTGTAATTTTAGAGTAGCGCTGGACGAGATAACAGCTTTTGACATAAGCGTAAAGTAAACAATCCGTAAGGAGCCTTGCATCACTTGCACAATTAAGTTAATTTGAAAGTAGATAGGACGACCAGACACAATGGCTCAACACCAACTTGCCTTGTTCTTAGCTTTCTACTTCCACCTTCTGAACGTGAATACTGCTAGCAACGCACAAAGAGTTGTTCTCCTTTCTTGCTTCATTCACATTCGGGCTCTTCAAACTCAAATTTTTACCTTGAACCAACGGAGAAAACTACGTCGTGACCGAAGAGCTCCTCGCATTTGGACCCGAACAGTCGTGGTTTGACATGTATTATTTTGATGCCACAATTCAAGGAGACTATTTCCGACAACAGCCTCGCTTAGGTAGAAATACTTTCACGATTCCTTTAATTATACTTTTCTGCGGCTAAAAGGACAAAGTACTTGCTTTCATCACACTGTCACTGGAAAAAATCCTGGCGTGGGACTATTCCGCCCGGCACGGAAACTCTTATGTAGTAATAAGTTCAAATTTTAACGTCGTAAAAACCATCATTATTGAGGCAATTGAAGATGTTATTGATGCTTTTTTCGATTTTTTTTAAAATTATCATTATTTTATTTTACATAATTTTTAGTTACATGGATAATGATGCATATAGTTTATTTCATAAAAGAGACATTACAAAAATATGAATATATTCACCACAATTAATTTGCGTGACCTAAACAATCTTTAGGGTAATAATATGTGAAATTTTTATTCTATGTTTTTCTTGTATTTATCAACATTTGGAGTTAATTCACTAATTTTATCTAAAAGTTGTAATTTCATTAACGTTACCATCATGCATGCATCTACTAATAGTATGATTTTGTGCGATAATTTTTATAAAGCGCATTAACTTCATGTATTCGTCTGTTCATTGTTTCGTCTGTTCATTGTTTCAGATACTTGGTGTTGAGTAGTAAGATTGAGTAAGAGCAAATGACTGAGAAATGTTTGTTCCTCCCCCCCCCAAAAGAGTTAAAGAATTAATGAAATTTGGAAAAGTGGAAGAATTTGCAAAAAAGAAAGCCAGAATTATGATGTGCATATATGAGGTAGTAACAGATGAAAGGTTAGGTGAGTATGGGAGTAAATTCTATGCCAGTTACGGATGGTGTTATCCTTACTAATTTATTAACACTTAAGCAGAAATGTAACAATAATACCTATTGTTACATTTCAGTCTATAAGATTCACGCCCAAAGGCCGGTAGAAGAACAGCTGTTGAATAGTCAATTCGCGTATAGAGAAGGAGGGAGCTGCACAGATGCTCTGCTACTTATACAGAATAAGATCTGCAAGTTTCTTGATGATCCCAAGTGCAAGGCAGTGCGGATGTTCGCGATGGATTTCAGTAAGGCCTTTGACTCTGTGAGCCATCAACTCCTTGCTGAGAAACTTAAGAGTCTACCACTTAACCCGTATATCATAAACTGGTGGTTAGGTTTTTTGCGAGATAGAAAACAAAGAGTTATTTTCGGGAATCATGTCTGTAATTGGAAAACAGTTAACAAGGGCACAACCCAGGGTAGTGTTTCAGGACCTTATTTGTTCAATATATTTCTTAACGATCTGGAAATTAAATTAGGGAACGAGACACTTGGTTTCAAATACGCTGATGACTGTACGATTATTGCTCCGGTATATTATTATAAAGATCACTCTGTAGACTTAATAAATCAGTTTTTACAGTGGGCAAGCCAAAATAGAATGAATTCAAATTCTAGTAAATGTAAAGAGCTTATTATGTATAAAAAAGGTCACACTGCCGAGGCCTACAAAAGTATTTTTGGCATACCTCAGACTAGTACAATAACCATTCTTGGTCTCACGTTTCAGCCGAACTGCAAATTCAGTACTCACCTAAAAGAAAAGTTAGGTAAAGCTAATAAAGGGTTATACGTTATCAGATGCCTCCGCAAGGAAGGATGTAGCCAAGCAGAAGTAGATGTTTTATTTAATTCCATTGTCCTACCTAATATCACTTATGCTCTATCTGTGCATGGGGCCTCTGAGTCAGAGCTAACTATAGCCCAGCAGTTTTTAGATCGTTGTTTTAAACGTAAATACATATCTAAGAAAGTAGTGATAGGTGACTTACTTAAAACGCAAGATCACAAAATTTGTCGCAAGGTTTCAACTATCCTGAGCCATCCTCTTAGAGCCTACTTCCCTGAGACCAAGATCACGAGGTATAATTTGAGAAATAAATCCCCTGTCATGCCCGCTATTCGCACAAACCGTTTTAAGAATACATTTTTTAATAGAATTGTTTTTAAGTATAATGTAGCTTTGTGAAAGTGTACTTCCTGTATTAGATGTAACATAAGATATGTAATTTTATCTTTTGAACAATAAAGACACACTACACTACTACCTAGAAAGGTGTACTGGATTATGAAATTTCTAATGATGGCGAATTTGAAGATTTCAAAGTTAGTAGATCTGTAGAATCTTTGCTTGAATTTTAAGTAAATCCTGATATTGAACAACCACCTTGGAGAAGGAGAATTTCCAGATCACGCCTCAGCAGAAGAAGATATAGATGAATTAAATGAAGAGGACGTAAACTGACATGACATCACTAAAAATATGATAATAGATCATCTTAAATTGCCAAATCATAACGATTTACATGTACAGTTACAATTAGATGAATGTGGTGAAAATAATAAAAGTAATAATAAAAATAATAAATAATAAAATAATGAATAATAAAAGTAAAGGAATCAGAATCAATCGTTAAAGCAACAAATTATAGCAAAGGCTACGAAATCACAAGTTTCATAGGCTTTTCAAAGAGAGGAAATTGATAAAAAAGAACCTAACCAAGAAAACTATTAATTAGATATGCTATTCAAAGTATTAGCTCAGTAAAAAAACAAAAATTGAACAAAATGAAAGCAACTTATGGTTCAGACTTGAAGTTTTCATTTTACAAAAGTCCCAATGAGTTTATTATTAATTAGACTCGATTATTGGAAGTATGAATTCAGGTAACATATCACCTCATTTGAGAAATATGGTTGTTAATATGATAGATTAATCGATGAAGACTGAGCATGAAAACAATGTAAGCCAACTTAGAAGTAAAAGTTATTTTTCTTTATACTAGTAGTCTAATAGTTTTATCATCTTATACAGAAAGAAAGTCAAACCTGAAAAATTTGGTTATTGAATTTAACAGACTTTTATCATCAAATCCAAATTACTAGTATTATAAAGGACTGAGTAGGGCAATTTATGTGAGTTTTAAGTGGTTTAACATAAATACAGATCTTCGTAGTCAGTTAATGAGGTACAGTTCTGACAATGGACAAATATTTTAAGGATATATTACATTTTCAAGTTGTGGGTGGACATATGAAAAAAATGCTGAAAGAATCAACCAAGACACTGTAATTGAAAAAGATGGGGAGAATGATGAGTATCCTATAATTCTAGTGTTTAATGAGGTATTGTTTGGGGTAGAGTCACAAGGTTATCAGATATAATCAACTGTAAGCGATTTTTATGATTCAATTGGTTATAGGATAAATGTTAAAGATGAGAATACAGTTCCATATATACCTTATGTGAACCAGGATAGAGAAATTATAAAATGTTTATTTATTGGTTGATGGAAGTGAGAGTGGTATTAAAACTTCCGTTTCAAAGATATCTTTAAATCTTACGATGGAGCCCGAAAATGTCACCTATTCAACTGTTGATAAGATTAATGTGAGTTTTAGCTGCTGTGCAAGCACGAAGCCATATGAGATTAAGGTGGCTCGTACCGGTTTTCATCTTTTTGATGGTTTGTAACTTTGAAAGAATACAACAGAAAGACTGACCAAGGCCAGTTGAACACTTTTACGGGGTTGAATTATATAATAATTGGTTATCTAAAAATAGGTGTCATTTTGTCACTAGCAGTTTCCATGGCAACGCTTTCATAGGCGTATTCAGACCCATTTTTTAGCTTGTAGCGTAAATAATTCAAAAACTAACCCGGTGACCCCCTAATTTTTTTCAGTGATTGCTTTTGGCACTTGAAAAGGAAAATGCACAAAGATTTTGAAAAAATTCTACGGAGCGGAATTTCAGAAAATCGAGAAAAAAGGCAATTTTCACACATCGCAAATATCCTTCCGTACAATTTTCTAATTTTTTTTCTGATGATTCCTTTCGACGTTATTATCATATTGGAACAATAAAAAGAAGGGGTCACCGGGCTTGTTTTCATGCAATAGCTTTCGTGAGTTTAGCAATTTCCACGCTCGTTCTCGCGCATTTAAAAATCTGGATTCTATAAGATCGACATTTGCTCATGATCTGTTATAGCTACCGCTGACAATTGCGTGTGCTCGCGCGAGCACCTACGATCTGATGTTTACAGACGTTTACTGCTAAGAAAATCATTAAACAGCCGTCAAAGACAGCCTCCCGAGCTCATCTTAAAAATCCTACACACGAATTCTTGCTATATCGTATTATTTTCCTTGAATTTTCAAAGTCTTCTTCCACTTCAGGTAGATTATCCTTCACTTGAGTTGTTCTTTTTCGCCGTCGCAAGGTTTCATATCGGTTGAATATTTCTTTTAAATGTGAAGTGAAGCAACCTTTACTTCTCCGAAAATCGTCTTCTTTATCTTAGTTTCTCTCTCCTGCATTCACGGTGGCCGCTCAACACATCAAATACAAGCTCTTAGGTAAACTTCGCACATAAGTAGAAAAAAATCCTCGCGCCGCCATCTTTGTTTTAAATTTAGTCTTTTAATCTCGCGCTTCTTTCGCACGTTTCTCTCGCGCGTGACGCAAGAGTGATCTGTTCCCCGCGCGAGGAAACTGGTACGAGCCACCTTAAGAGAATTTGCCATCAGTCATTTGGAAAATTTGTTTACGAGCAGAATGGAACAGAAATAACTAATGATGATGTTTTCAGTCCACCAGCTAGTTCCAAAAGTGGTAAAGCCTTTCGTTTCAAAGATAGTAAAGCCAGTTGCAGGAAAAACACTCAAGTCTGGTACCGGAAATGTTGGAAAACAAATAGGGGGAAAATAGGACGATTTGACAATACAAAGATTAATTAGGAAAAAACAAAGTGGTGGGAAAGTTCAAGAAATATTGAGTATATTAAGAAATATTGTCTGATGTATTAGATGCTCACAGTATAGAGGAAGTGAATATTCACAAATAAATTAGTTAGCTAGATGATGTGGCTCGTTTTCCCGGAATTAATTAGCATCGAGTAAAGAATGGATATAGCTTTACAATAAAATCTTTGCTTTTTCAACGCTTGCTGACGATTTCTTCGGATCGCTGCGAACGTTACTTGGAATTAAAGTCTCAATTGTAGTGAAATAAGAAAATCATTTACAATTAACTGGCAAAATCAGATTGAAAATTAAAAGAAGCATAGTTTAATCATTATTGTAGCCTAGAGAATAGACCGATAGAGGAACAGTGAAGTTCTTAAGCTATGTTCTTGAGCTAGCCCCTATAAGTTATCATTATTATTACTATTTTATCATCACTATTATTATTCAGTACTGTTATTATTTTTATCATTGTTGATATGACTGTTTGTTACCACTGGTGGTTGAGTATCAGCTAAGTCACTACATTCTTGAATCATCTTTCCATTGTGGAACAAGCCTGCCTATTTTTTCCAGGCGATGAGGTTGAGTAGACGAGCCTCACCCCAAAGCTACCCCCCCGTTCATGGTGATCCTCCAAGGGGGGGTAACTCTGACGTTTGAAGCTTGATTTTTTTATTATTTTGACGCTCGAGAGTTGAAGTTTAAGTCATTAGTCTAAACATGCCTGATATGACTATACTATATTTCAAAAACAGGATCTTTGTATTCTTGCTGAGTTTAAAAATAAATTTTACTTATTGTTAGGTGATAAAATGGTCACCATGCCACTTCAACTCGACAACTTTGAATAAATGGAAAAAGTGTGGGGATCAGTCTGTCTTTCAAGGCAAGTATTTTGATAAAGTGTACTCCTTTCTCAGGCTAGGCTATCGTTTCGAATACACAAATAAGATATTTTCTACAATCAGCGACAAGATTGTTTACACATTCACCCTTTAAACACCTAATTGGTTAAATTTTATCTCTTTTGTCTTCGTAACGTTAACCTATTCACCCCCTTCCCACCGAAACAATGTTTTATTGTGATTCAATGAACTTTTAGCCAATATTGAATGGGGAAGGGTGGGGACTGTTACTGATTTATAGTGAGGTAGAAACAGGAATGTTATAATCCAAGTAAATAGGCTAGGATTCTTCCGCCATGGTGTGTCAACTAATCAGTGAAGCTGGTTGTAGATGTAGTGAAGTTATGAATAAGAAGAGAGAGCTTTATTCAGTTGAATGATTAAGGAAACCAGTAAGGCATTGTATGAGTTGCTTCAGTCTAAACGTAATAGAGCTCTCAGAGATAGAGGTCAAGGTTTAACACTCCCCTAATTAATTAATTAATTAATAATTAATAATTAATAATTATTATTAATAATTATTAATAATAATTATTAACAATAATTAATAATTAATTAATTAATTAATTAAGTATGCTTAGTGAAATCAAGTCGTTTAAACGAGATTTTGTAAATAGATGTCTTTTTAACTTTACTTCTTGATGTTGTTTCTTTTCCGCTCTCGTTGGTGTGCAGTTCTTGTAACTACATGATTGGCTTTCAGTTTTCAGTCTCGGTGCTGTTGACAAAAATTTTAAGTCACTCATAAATTGTGTCCCATTCTTTAATGAAGACACTTACTTATATGTTGTGCAAGATTTAATGTAGAGAATCTAATTGAAATATCAAAACACTGACCTGCTGCCAAAAACGTAATCACAGTACTGTGTAACCAGTTTTGGAATAAACAAAATGGCGAAAACCTAATTCGTTTATATTCTCTTTTGGACCACAAACAGCGGCTCCTTACGCTGAACGAGTGAAACGGAGGCCCTTTCCCGCAGACTATTAAAGCAGGCTGACAAACAATCCATATCGAAATTTAGACCAGTGTTTCAGTTAGGTTTTCCACAAGTATAACCCACACCCTAACATAAGCCGAGAAATTTCGGAGATTTGAGATGCTAATGTTAATTGTATTTCCGCGTGATGATAGTTTTACAGCAACGAATGGATGGTGTGACGAGGTTACCAAGACACTAAGCATGTTTACCATTCGGATAAGTTTTCAAAAAATGGCAACCGGATTCCCAGAAATTTCAGCCCGAAACGAAACACATTAGGCTGGCAAATTCAAGCCAAAGAATTTGAGACAATCTATCAAAGGATTCGTTGCCGAAATTCGTGAAGAGATGCTGACGTTCATGCAAACTTTCAGCACGTGATTTACTATCTTGATTTGACAAGTGGCCAGCTTCAGTCACAGAAGGCTGAAATTGTGTGTTCTTTACTTGGGCTAAAATTCTGAGCAATCTGTGTACCATATGCCCACTGAATCAATGATAGAAATCTCTAAAAATCGTAAGGGGTAAGTAACGTATGTTACACTACCAAGATAGTTGATTGAGGCAACGATTCCTGTCACGCTCAGTAAGCTTTACGACATTGCGTTACATATGAAAGTAAGCCTCGTTTTGATCCATCATTCTAAGAAATAAGGCGGAAGCGTTGAGACGGACGAATCCATGCTTTCCACTTGTGGTGAACACCTGAAAATTGCTCCTTTTGGATTGCTCAGGGTTCTCTATTACAAGATATTCTGCTTTTTGGTTTTTTAAAATATAGAAGCCCTAATATGTAGGAGTACAAGCACCACATCGAGGTAAGCGCGTTAAAATCGTTGTTGTAATTGTCGACAATTCAACAGATCCATAGTGTTATTTGAGTTAAATAACCTAACAGTTTCCAAAGAATTATGGCTTCTAATTTACTCGGTAGGGATTTTATTTTCCCTCCAAAGACTCATCTGATTCTGGCCCTATTTGGGAGAACTTTCACAATATATATCGGCGTTCGAAGCTTTCTACTCCCTCTAAAACATCATTATTCTAAATCAGCTTGCATTGGGCGTGCTGCTTCTTATATTATATTACATCTATCTAAAGTTTTTCACAGACCCTGACCTAAATCATAATTCAAGGAAGTTATTATTCATTATCAGACTATAAGAACCTTTCGATCGAAAAGTAAATGATCGATTTAAGTGGAAAATCTCAAACCGTTCTCAACGATTGCAGACTGCGATGTTGACGAAATGTTTGTATTGCCCCTGAAACATGTTTTGAAAATAAATCATGACAGTAAATTTAACAAGTTTTCACCCATGTAATGAAATTTAAAATAGTGATCTTAGGGACGACATGATACCCATTAGTTCGTGGGTTTAAATTCTTGCAGTCGCACACAGTTCTGTGATATTATTTACGTATGTTTTTATGTCATCGTCAAGCGCTTCATCGCTTTTAATTTCCTTTATAAGTTAGCAAGGCAGTCTTCTTGTCGCATATATACTAGGTTCAGTGATTCAGTTATGTCCGTACAAAATGGTTTGTACGTGTATAAGTTAAGTTAAGTTCAGGGTCATAGATCTCGGCGAATTTTAATTAAATTACATTTCTGGACATATTTACGAAGCCGGCGTTTAAGAGAAAATTAAATACACAAGGGTAAAAATCTCTGACTGATATAAAGGATACGTCTTGTTCGCACTGCTGTTTTTAATTGTAGTTTGAAACATTTTGCATGAAACGCGCTACATGCGTAAATTTTTTACTGAGTCGTAAACACATTTGGTCTCTTCATTAGACGATTCAAATAGCTTCACGCGAGACGTTTACAACAACTCACGACTTAGACACAAAATTAGGGACCTTAGCAGTCAGGAAGGCAACGCCACTGAAGACGTCGATTAAAAAATAAATTTCCACTTTTAGTTCGAATTTCGAAAATGACGGCATGTGTTTACCGTCTCCTAGGGCGCCAGACCTCAACCTCAACATAATGCATAAAAGTAGCGTTGAGGGCCAAATGGAAATTAGAATAATTTGCCGTCGCGGTTTCGGTTCGCAGACGACGCAAATTTTGGTGATTTCACGTTGTTGTTTTGCAAAGGGCAGCTAAGAAATGAACAAAGTCTTAAAACACACGTGCTGGGCTATTCTTCTTCCAATTAGATCTTTTGTTTTTTTCACGTTCCCGTCGCCGTCGTGGTTTGCGTAAGGTCCCTAGTATTCGAAGAAAACGACTGGAAAAAATTTTGTTTTCTAGAAAAAAAACATACTTTAAATTAAACAAGTAGAACACATGAAGTTGAAGGTCTTAAATCAGTTTGCGCTTTATCCATGGCATATTGAACTCAATGGGGTGCAGAGTTATAACTGTTACAGATTCACATCGATAAGTTAATATTATTTCTGTCGCCGGTTCAGCACAGGGGTTTAATTTTAATGCAAAGCAGGTGTTGTCCATTTTTTCACTACTTTATCAATTCATTTTTTCATTCGTTGGTTTGTTCCTTCAATCGCTGAATTCTTAATTCATTCATTAATTCATTCATTTATTCAATTATATTTTCATCCTGGTCTCTTAGTTTTCAATCGTTTCTTCGTAAGTTTATTCTTTGTTTCAGTCACTCGCCAGATTCTCATTCAGATCCGTTTCGTGTGGTAAAGTACCATGTATACGGAGGGACATATGGAAACTATGTATTTTATGTATCAATTTTTTTGATTCACGTAGCCCTCATCTGTATTTTCCTTATGACTAGCACAAGAGGTGAAATGACTTTGACAAGGCATGTATTTCAGAATGGACACGACCCACAATTCTAATCGTTTGCTGATCAGTTTGTTACTTTCAGGGGCATGTGATTTTGGTCAGCTGTCTGGGGATAACTAAAATGGCCACCGCTCGCGACCCTAATGATTTGCTTCGTTCGAATAATGGCAAAGCAAATTTCCAACGTTTGGCTCGTCTGCTAATAACTGGAGGTACTGAACTGCTGAGAGAAATTTTTGACATGTTTTGTCCTCCAAATGATCTCCCAAAGTTGCTGAAAGATTCTAAGACAGAGGATAAGCTTAAAGCAGCAAAGCTCACCAAACCCCTGTGGGAATGCCTGTACCCTTTCCCAGGGGTATACGGCAAGTCAGAAGACTTTGATATTACCTTACTCTTCAGACTACTCAGAACACTTTTCGCGCTGACGCCACCTACGACAGGGTGGGACGAACTACCAGCAAGTGGAGATCACAGTTTGGAAGCAGATTTATCGAGAATTAAATACTACCGGAACTCCATCTATGGTCATGTAAAACAAAACATGGAGATATCAGACGAAGACGAGTTTTTATCCTTATGGAGGGAGATAAGTGGGGCCCTTGTAAGGATTGCAGGACACATCAGCCATGAGAAGAAAATAGAATGGCAGGAAGCGATTGATAACTTTTTGATAGATCCCCTCACGGAGGAGGATGAAAGAAATTTGGAGGAACTACTCACTTGGTATCGCAGCGATATGGAAGTTAAGAAATCTGTAGAGAAACTAGAAACCACAACCCAGGAAGTGAAAGACCAGATAGGAGAGCTGCATCAGAGTATAGAGCAGCTTGGAAAGCTGCATCAGAGCATGGATCGGAAGCTAACCACCTTAACTGAAAGCCCACGAGATGGAGGTCAGTTGAATTTTTCTTCGTTTCTTTCCAATATTACAGGATAAAGAAATTAATGAGCGATTTGCATTCAAGAAAACATCCCGGACAGAGGGAAAAAACAACAGGAATTCTCAAATATTGGGAAAATGTTCCTGAAACCTTATCGTATTTGACGAATTTCGTAACGGAAGGTTTCGTCAAGGCTCAAAAAGCAGCCTTTTGTGGAGAGAGAAGGTTATAATGGCATGTCTCATTAGTTGGTATAGGGAATAGCAAACAGTTGAGAGGTTTTGGTAGACTCCCATGCACGATGAAAGGTGGACATTACAGTTTTCTGTACCATTAACTTGGGGTTATACATTATTTCGTACCAGCTCGACTTGCTTTGCGAATTGACTGCCACATACCCGGCCCACAAGTGGGAGCCTGTGAGATAGCAGAAGAAACAAGAGCCTCTGTTGTCGGAATTCCCTACCCTACCACTCAAGCAGGAGCCTCTGGGGTAGCAGCAACCTCACGCGAAGAAGGAACAAGAGCCTTTATTGCCGGGAGCCCCTCTCCAAACACTCAAGCAGGAACCTCAGAGATAGCAGAAACTTCGCAGGAAGAAGGAGCAATAACCTCTGTCGCTGGGAACCCCTCTCCTACCACTCAAGAGGTTTTAAATCTGGCTGCATATAAGTACCTAAACACAATTGACCCCTCTAAACCAGAGGAACTGAATGGATTTGTACAATACTTGAAGGTGGTGCGTCAAGTGTTGATTGTGGAGACAAAGCCTGGCAGTTTAATGATCATTGTGGAATGCAGCTCCTTGGAGATACTTGACGGTCTGTGGGACGACTATTGCTCAGATCATCTGAACAAGATGGCACAAAACCTTGTTACAAAGGAACTTTTGGATGAACTTGGTCTTCTGGATGTAAAGCTCACGGTAACCATTCTGGAAGATGAGTACAAAAAGTGTCGAGAGTATTTCTTACAGCAGTCTGGTAAGTGTAGTAACTGAGATGCTTACTACTTTTATATTTCATCACGTTTTCTAAAATAAAACCCTCTCTGAGTCACAATGCTTTAAACTGTTTTTGTCTTGATGATCGCTGTTATCGAGTACAATCTGTTTTTCTCTTATTTCTAAATTGATAGAGATGTCATTAACGGAATCAGAACGCGCGCAAAAACATGTTTGTTTTCCATTTGCTTTGACAAAGATTTTTGTAAGCGTCTGTGACAATTACTTGCGTTAGAAGTCCAATTATTGAGGTTTTTCCAACAAAATGGTAAAAATAAATGCACATTTCATGTCTTTTTTAAGATGGTTTATCTTGGTTAATAATTTGCAGCCTTAATATTTTGTTTATCAGGTATAACTTTATTTAAATAATAACTGTAGTTATAAATTTTAATTATTTTTTAATTAGAGAGAGCATCTCGTCAAAATGTTGTAACTATTAGCTAATAGAAAATATTCACTTACATCAAATAGAGAATAAAGATGCACGTCCTCAAGAAAATGTTCAAGAAACTTCTGAAGAAAGCACAAATATATCTGATAAAGATGGTCAACAAAGTGATCTATCTAGATTGAGATCTGAACGAGAAACCTGGCAGGAAGTTAGGCCTCATGGCCGGCGTTCCAGACCTCAAGCGGATGGTGGTAAGAGCAATCCCCCGTCACTTAAAATGTTTAGAACACACTAGATCTTAATACTTCTACCCTCACAAAACGTTTTTAAAGTAGCACGTGATTATACACAGGTATGTCTGTATCAATTTATATTGAATCAATGAAATGACACGGGACTCAGTTTTTTACAAGACTTTGTTGAACTGAATACCTCCTGTATAAATGTTTGTTCTAATGAAACGAGGGATGTTGTGAAATAGGCTGTTTACTTTGAACTTGGTTAGAAATGGTGATTGAAAGGTACGTGTAAGTTCTGTAGGAACTATGTTGTTGACTTGAATTTAGATATGACTGAAACGTTTGACGTCTTTATTCCAGCAGAAACAGAACGAGGTAGGGGTCGAGGCAATGAGACAAATCGCGGGACGCCTCGAGGGAAACCCTCTGGTGGTTGGACACGTTCTTTACAAAAGAAAGGGAATGAAGGAGCGGTAAGGGCACATTATGACGATGGTCGTGGGAAGAGAGGAGACCCAAGACGAGGAAGAGGACGAGGGCGAGGACAAGGACAAGGACGAGGCTTTGACAATACACGAGGAGGACTGCAGTACAGAGGAGGTAGATGAGCGGTATAAAATAGAATGAACAAATAGAGGATGAATAAATGAATAAGCCAGGAAATAGATAAATTAGAATCCAACAATGGTAATTCCTTTAGATGGCACTTAGGCCACTTTTTAAGGTCGAATTGGATTTGCGTGGGTTTTTTTTTTTCGAAGGAGGAAAACCAGAAGCCAGAGTAAAAGTATCGAGTAAAACACATGTGACGCCAAATTAGGGTTAGTTGCCTTCTGTAGGATTTCCATTCTAACGTAGAAATGCTCAGTAACGCTAGAACTGACGAAGGAAGATATTCCTTATGATAAAAGATTATTGCTTTAAAATCTGCCGCAGAAAACTTCAGTGCAAATTAATCTGCTCCTGAAGTAACCTCTTTCCCAGGGTCTCTTATCTTCCCGTAACCTGGAGCGAGAGAATAGAGACCCTGGTCTAGGCTGGTGACGTGTCTTCGAGATATTAGCAGATTACAAATTAGCGGTTTGAGGGAGGGGCAGATAAGTGGGAATTTCTCTCTGCTTAGTCCGCTTGTGAGCGTAGCTTGTCGGTAATCAAAACAAACTACACGTGGAGCGTTTCGAACCGAATTATGTCAACTGGGAATATTCTGCAGACGCCCAAAAAGATCAGAAAATCTTCTACAACGTAAATATCAGTTGTTGCAGTCTTTTAAAATCAGTTAGAGACGTATCTTGCTCCAAGAACATTTATGCAAAAAAAAAACGCGCATTGCTCGCCGCTGTTGAGGACATTTATGGCCAGCCATTGAGACAAGAAAAATTTTAGCCACATCTCTTATGTAGGCCTTGTGAAAGACACTTGAAAAAATGTTATTTCCTTCAAAACGGCGATCATTGAAAGTCAGAGTTCTTTTGAAACAGTGAAGCGATTTACAGAAATATCACCATATGTGCCACGCACCTTGGCCAAAAGTGCAGGGGAATCTGAGATAAGAAGCCGTCGCGGTCTAAATTTCGTTACAGTATACACAAATGCAGTCTTTTCCAGGAAAGGAGGTTAAAAACTTTTATGTTCGATGGTATTTTGCCAGATTTGTTTTTAGTTACGTCTCGATGGTCCTAGATACCTCTTTGCCGCTTCCGAGTTGCGAGTATTTTTACGAAAGGTGACAAATTTCTTTCAGAATGAGCTACCTTTGATTGATTCAGCCGCTGTCTGAGATATTGGGGAAGATCATGACCAAGACCATGAAAATTCGTACACACATTTTTTTCTGCTCGTTTAACCGATCTCCCTTTTCTAGTACCTAGTTCCTTCAGAAGAGGAAAAATATGTGCACCCGATTGCGTGTACTTGTTCGCTTTCCTTTGTTTACATAATTTGACGTGCCAGTGTTCATTTAATCACAAATAAACTTCCGGCTGCCGGTGCTCCTTCTTATTTGATTTTTAATAAGGGCGTTCAATAACAACTGGATGAAATGACAAGGAAGGTACAGGTAGTTGACTGTTTAACTTCTCGAAGAAGAGTGTAGGAAGAAGATGAAAAATCAGATTTACCGTATCCTGTCTGGACTTGTTTGGAACTTAAATTGAGGTTACAATACCTACTCCGAGATATAGCGACTTGAAGGCTGCTATAAAACATGGCGACCTGAACTACGATAGCGTCGATTTGAAGATGATAAAGGATACGAGGCAAACATCGAGCAAACAAACGACTCTTCCCTGAGAATTCTTTTTACCCTGTAAAAACGCGACCAGCCCAAACCAGGGTCTCTCTTCTCTCGCTCCAGGGGGCGATGAGATGAGAAACCCTGGGAACGAGGATGCTCCTTAAGACTGCCTTTCGAAATTTTTTCTTTCAATTTCAAGAAGGACCAGTAGGTAAAATTTGATACGATGACCCGTCTGGCCTTCCCATTCAGTCGTTATGGACATAATGTCATCTCTGTTTTGTTTAACTGGCCGTTTAATTGCACTCTCTCCGGAAAAAGTTTCGAAAGCGCTAAGTTTGATAGTTTAAACTTTCAGGGATATGATGATTTGAAACGATTTAAGAGCAACGTCTTGAAGGTAATTTTTTTGTTCTACTTCTGCCAGGGGCACATGGCCACCAAAGTGGGGCTGAGCCTCGTCAACGTTCAGATGCAGCTTCCCGAGGATTCAAACAGGCCAACATCAAGTATGAGTGGAACAAATTGTACGTACTGGGTTTACACTACAGAACAACACCAGATGCTGTAAAGAATTACATTGAAAGAATAAGCGGTTATGATGTGAAGTATGTCGAGTGGTTTAAACCAAATGGAAAAGCCATTGTGACGTTAAACACCCCTAAAATTCAAGGTAATCACAAAAGGTATCAGAATATCTGAATATAGCAGGATGTGTAATCATTAGGGTTCAACGTCAATCGTTTAATCGTTGGTGCATGCGATTGTGGGTCACTAGGCTCGATTTCAGACTTGCATGTGATTGTGTTGGCTGTCAAGTGATAGATGATGGATTTCGAAACTCAGTGGATTATTCGTAATTAGATATATCATATTTTGGTTACAGGTTTTGCGGAAATTCTCGAAGCAGCGAAGAAAAGGCCCCTTGAAGGTGTACAAGTCTTATTAGAAAGAGCCCCTGAGTGCAAAAGCATATTTGCGAGCGGATTTTCGGAAAGAACTACACAAGATGAAGTAGTAAGCTTCTTTAAAGAATGGGGTGAAATAGCAGATGTTTCATTCAGCGATCCATGGGACGAAAAAGTGAAGGAAAAGAGAGTTATTGTGTACTTCAAACACAAGAATAGTAAGTCATTTTATGAATATAACCTTCTTTTAACAGTTTTGAAAGTTTCATCTGATGCAGTAAATTTTTCACTTTACTTTGGCTTGCGAGTCGGCCCAAAATGTGTAGTGTCTTTTCAACAACTTTATATTGGAATTTGCTTGGATTTATAAAAGTAGAGGGAATTTTTTCCAGTGATACAACATTCTGTTTTAGATTCCACCAAGTGTTGAAGGGAAAGCCTTTGAAAAATACATCAATCAATTAATAGATTCAAGGATCCAAATATGGAAGATGAATAGCTCAGTTGAAAAAAGAAAAAAGAGTACAGATAACAAGAAGTTATGTTTTTGGTTTTTTGAAAGTTCATGCGTGGTCGACTCCATGCACCCAAAGAAAAAGGAAAAAAACTTTGAACGACTAAAAATTGTGGGGGAGGGGCTTGGAAGCAACGAACAAATCAATCAATATGGTCGTTGCAAGTCTTATGGCAGGAGAAGAAGCCCTGCAATATGGTTATGCTTATATCCCCTCACCCCTCACCCCTCACCCCCAACCCCCTTCGCCCCCCTCCCCCCCCGCATTCTCTTGAATAGTGGCCGGTTCTTAATGATTTCCTTTTTCTACAGGTGTTTTACAATCTAGGGATGATCACTTTTTTCATGATAAACCTTTGCATGTGGAGGCTTTTTATCCTTTTATGGGAACACTGACACCTGTTGATGAACCGTCAAAGTCAACCCGTCCAACCTCAGGTGAAGTGGAAGGAGACAGACAGCCTGAGTTTTACAAACCTGTGGACAAAGACATCATGGAATTTTTGATGAAGTCCAACCAAGAATCTAGACTGAGGGAACGTCTTCATTCAAATGAACATGCCGGGTTACGGTGGAAAAACGGCGAAGAATATGCGCTGATCAAATATGACAGCACTGGCAAGAAACGCGATAAGGAATTTGAAGAGAAAGCATGGAAAATTCGCTGTTCTGAAATAATCGATTCATTTATTGCTAGTTGCGCCACGAAAGAATTTTCCGTAGACGAAGAGATTTGGGAAGCAGTAGCCGATCAATTACCACAGCTAGAAGGGTTTCTGCCAAAGTTCACAGCGCACGTTAAGTTATTGAAAGACTCGCGTACCGTTAAGTTAGTTTGTCAACAATCAAACATGTCAGATTTTGGGGAAAAAGTTGAGGGTCGACTGGGGGTCATTCAGCAGCAAGAAGACGAGAAAAAGCTGGAGAGGAGGACACTGACTGATATAGCAAGCGAGAAGCTACTTCTCTTTCAAAATGCTCGGATTGAGGACATTTTGAAGAAGAAATTTTTGCAAAATATTCAAGTTAAGATCAGTATGGGTAACAAAAACCTTGAAATAAAAACACCCAAGGGATACATGGCATCCGTCATTCCTTATCTCCGACAGCGTCAAGACGAAGTAGACCAAAACTCAATAGCTTTTCCACCGGAAATTATAGAGATACTAAAAACCAAGGCTGGACGAAGAAAGATGACTGAAGAATTGCCAGATGGATGTGCTTTTAACGTTGACGACAGAAGCAAAAAAGTTATTCTTCTTGGGAGAACAACCCCCGAAACCCAGCAAGGCAGAATCAAGGCGAAAGAAGTACTAATAAGTAACCATGATGTCACCTTAAGCGCCAGGGATAACCACCTGATATCTTCAAAGAAGTGGGACGACCTATGTAAGAAGTTGGTGAAACGCCTCACGATCCGCCACAAACGTGAATTGACCTGCATAGCCGTCTTTGGCTTCAAAAAAGACGTAACGGAAGCCATAAAAAGAATGAGGGACTTTCTTAATGAAAAGAAAGCAACAGAAGGTGAAACAAGACTTACTACGCAAATTCATCGACAATTCTTCAAGAATTATTACAAAGACGAACTGCAAAAAATCACGGATGAGCTTTACCATTTTGGTGTTAAAATTGTTGTAGATGAAAGTGGAGAGAGTGTCAAATATTCTGGCAATGAAGAGGGCGTGAAAGAAGCTGAGGAGAGGATCTACATTCTGCTGGAGAACATCAAAGAAAAGAGTTTCTCAATTTCTTTACCTGGTATGCAAACTTTCCTGACTCAGGAAGAGGGAGGGCGTTTGATAGAATCTGTTGAAATGGAGAACAAATGTATCATCAAATTAACAGACGAAGTAGCGGAACAAGAAGATGATGATGCTGACAGTGACAATGATGAACCATTGAGCGACGACAAGGTAAACGAAGAGGAGCTCGAAAACGTACAAACCTTCTCTACCTCTGAGGGGAAAAAGGTCACGTGGAAGATAGGAAATATCACAGAAGAACAGGTTTGTTCCAGTTCTGATGTCTGCTAGTTTTTTCCTTGCGATACGGAAGGGTAAGATATTACCCTTACATATCATTTTTTTAATAACCTTTTTTTCATACCAGTTCACTTGTTCTGTTGCTCATTTAAATGACTCTTTTACTTCTATAGGGTCTGCTGCCTTATAAACGTGACTTGGTATCGCTAGGTTTAACTTGTGTGAATTTCATTGCTCTAGTCCATCGTATAACTTTCACTTACCTTTATTATAGGCTGATGTTCTGGTTTGCTCAGTTGGGTCAAAATTCAATCTTGCCATCGGTGCCATTGCACATGCTATGAGTAAAGCTGCTGGTCCAGATTTACAAGATCAGTTGAGAATAAAGACATTGGGAAAACAATTTGGTGAGGGCGACATCGTTCACACTGGCCCAGGAAACCTTAACTGTCGTTATGTAATTCACTGTGTTTGCTGCCCATGGAAAGGAAATCGTGAACAGGAGCAGGTCAGACTTACAATGAAAAGGGCTTAGTTGAATGTTTTGAAACTCAAAATATTGTTACCTTTATGTCATTTTGTGTGGCAATACCTTTGCTGATCATTGTCCTGGATTAGAAAAAATGTCTTGAGATTCCTGTTTTCAAGAAAATTCATACACCTAGCAAAATATAGCGATAAATATTATTAGATGCAATATACAACCCTGGAAATCTTAATAGCCAGGCTGATCGAGTTTTACCTTAGTAAATAACAGTAAAAAGCCTTTAGCTTAAAAGATATGTTATTCAGTATGGAGATGTAAAAGATTCGAGCTACAGAATTCATGCTCCGGTGCTCTACCACTGAGCTATAGTGAGCCAAGGTTTGTGGAGAACACACATCCAGTATACTGTTAGGATTAGCAACAAAGCTACTTAGTTTTAAGGAAACGGGCAGCTTTAATTAGGTTTTTTTTGTATTTCTTTCACAGCTTCTTCGAGAACTGTTTCGGAAGTGCTTCGACAAAGCATCAGAGCTTGGTGCATGTTCTATAAGCCTGCCGCTAGTTGGAACTGGTAACCTTGGTTTCCCATATGACACTGCGGTCCAGATTATGATCCAGGCAGCAGTCGACTACAGCCGCTCAAATCCAGATTCACCTCTGGAAGAGATTAAGTTTGTCGTGTTTGGCAAAGATCAGGATGGAGTTGAAATGTTCACGGAGAAATTTAGAGATTTCAAAGGAGAACAGAAGCCCAGGCTGAAAACTCGAAAACCAGAAGTTCGCAAAAACAAGCCAACCCCTGCTCTGTCTGAATTTTGTTCTAAAGAAGTCTGCGTTGAAGAAATGATGTTAAAGGTCACGAAAGGAGACATCACCGAGGAAAGTTCCGATGCCATTTTTAATATTGTAACTAAGGATCTTAACATGAAATTTGGAAATTTGAGTAGAGCCATCATAGAGGCAAGTGGTAGCACTGTAGAAAAAGAGTTAAAGTCAAAAGCCCCTCAACAGCCAGCTGGATCCGTTGTGATCACATCTGCCGGACGGCTGTCTACAAAGCACATCGCACATATGGTTGTGGGACCTGTAACCAAGAAAAATCTTCAGACATGCGTTGAGAAAGCACTGGAAAAAGTGGATTCCTCGGGATTGAAATCCGTGTCCATTCCAGCCGTTGGTAGTGGTGGGTTAGGTCAAACTGCGGACGAATCGGCAGAACTGGTCTTCGGGGCAATCCGCACATTTATGGCCAAACCGCCACGTTCAATTCAGGAGATCAGAGTCGTAGTTTTCGACAATTCTGTCACTGCAGCATTCGTGGCAGAGTTGGAAGTAATCCAGCGAGAAATTGGTGACTCTCCCCATCCTGACGACGAAGACGATGATCCAGGATACTTCGAAATGAGCTCAGAAGCATCCATCGATGTATTGACGAGAAGACGGCCCCAGAAGATCGTCATTCATGCTCGGTCAGAGTCATTAGATGCAATTATGGCAGCCTTGAAAGACGGTGTAGAAAAAGCCTGCGGCAAACCTCGCGTTATCAAGAACGAAATTATAAGTCGTCTTTCCAAAAGGTGCATGCGAGAGCTGAAACGGATATCTCGGGCTCGAGATGTGAGACTGGGGCAACCAGAGCCGAACATGTTAACACTGGAAGGACTACCAAAAGATGTAATGGACGTCAACTCAGAAGTTTGGGATGTAATCCAAGAGCAGATGGAGAGAGAACATAAAGAGGAGCGTGCAGAACAGATGTCTAAAACCGTGCAATGGTACTTAGTCAATCCAGGAGGAAAACTCGCTGCTTTGGAAAAAATGGCCAATAATGAAATAGAGTCAGCTTATAAAGAGAAGAAACCGTCCCTTTTATTCACATACAAGGACCTGAAGGCTGAAATCAACTTCGGCAACAAAGAGGTCACTTTCCTGAGAACTGGCGCCATCAAAAAGGCCCTTCGTAAAGATGGTAAGGGCTGTGACACGGCTCCGTATCTTACGTCTCGTCTCTAAGACCGGGTTAAATATAGACCGCCTTAAGAGACGTGTATGGAAATATTGAAAGAGAGTTACATTAAGGGGTTTTACCCATATACTTCTACCTTACTTTGCAAACTTAGCTGATTTCAGAGTTTTACTTTTACAAATCCAACCAATTCTGTAATTTCATCAAATTGTCACACAGTCGAACCTCCCGTAAGCGACCACCCAAAATGTCAAGACTAGGTGGTCACTTACGGGAGGTGGTCGCTTTTGAGAGTCCATACCATATTGGGTCAGAGACTAACCCCATGCGCCAGTTCCCACCTAAGCCTATATAAGAACTTTTAGTAGCCACAAAAATATGTAAGCTTTCCAAGACATTTAAGGTCGCTTCTTTTAAGACTGATAGAGTTCTGTGTAATGTATGTGCATACTTTTAATTTTTAAATGTTTTATTCATGTGAGAAGTCAATTTCGAGAAAAACTCCAGTACTTCTGATTGAGAAATTTCCTTCTCTTGTACTACCCAGGAATGCGATAATGTTACAACACCTCGTTATCCAGTTTCCGTTGTATTATCTGTTAAGTGATCGCTTACGGGAGATTAAAAACAAACGAAAATTTCAAACCTTTGGCTCTAAAAGTGGTCGCGATCGCTTACAAGAGGTTCCAAATATAGTGAGTTGACTTGGAAACTTTTGGTATTTTTGAAAACTGGTCGCTGAGGAGAGATGGTCGCTTTCGACTGTATGTCAAACATCAATGATATTGTTAAGGCTTTTTTCTGTTATACCAACAGTGCTTCCTCTTCCTGATGAATGGGATCCCCAACCTCGAGACGACCGCGGGAAAGAGGAGATCCTATACATGGTCTGTCTCTCAGAGGACTCTCAAGAATATAAAGCGGTTGAGGAGAAATTCCTTCGTTCACTGAGTGGAAAAGTGGTCATTAAAAAGATCGAGAGAATTCAAAATCCGTCAATGTTTAATTCGTACATGTTGCGGAAACAAACCATGGATGAAAAGAATGGAACCATCGACAACGAACTAGAACTCTTTCACGGAACGAAGCCTGACAGCGTGAAGGAGATCAACGTGCAGGGATTTAATAGAAGTTTGTGCGGCGTTCATGGTATGTACAGATATAAATGATGTAAATATAAGATATAGATATAAATCATGTGAATATAAGATATAAATATAATTGCTTGTAATCAAGTAGTGACTGGATGCAAGGAGAGGATGGATCCTTTTGTATGTGTTTTACAGACCAGTTTTTTTTCCTACATTCTAACTTGTGCCTCTCATTCATACGCATAACCTCCTAGCCTAACCCCTCTTTCATGCTATATGACTTGTAGGTACAGTAGTTTTAGTAATTGTCATTCAAAATGACTTAGCTGCAGTCTTTTACTTTCTAAGGAGTAACAACAAAATTGTACCTCACACAGGTGCAGCGTTTGGCGACGGTGTCTACTTTGCAAAAGATGCTTCTTATTCTTTGACATATTCTCAACCAGGCCCAAATGATGAACGCCGCATGTATTTAGCGAGAGTGCTGGTTGGAAAGTACACTGCTGGCGAGCAACGATTGAAAAAACCTCCTCCCAAAGACCCCAGCAAACCAGAAATCCTGTTCGACTCGGTGGTGAATAGGTCGGAAGATCCGACAATTTTTGTGGTTTTTAATGATTATCATGCCTACCCGAAATACCTAATTACCTTTGAGGAGACCTAAAGGTAGTTGAAATGCCCTTCATTCCGAGCGAAGGGCTCTGACGAAGAGCTAACGCTCGAAACGTCAGCTATTTAACTCTTTACGGTGGCCAATTTATAATTCAACTTAGTTCATATTACCAAATTACCTTACTACCCCCACCGACGCAGCACCACAGTTTCTTTAGAAACTTAGCCCTTGTATTCATATTGGAACAGTAGTTGAATAGGTCAATTAATAAATGGTTAAGGCTTCGTACACCTTAAGCTGGATTTCAATGAAGTAGCACACAAGAATTACTGTTAGTAGAAGAGCTTTGAACGGTGTTATAGCTTTTGATGAAAGAAAATAAATCACTGATGTAAGAAGCTGGAAAATTGACTTTGCGTTGCCTTAGATTTGACCCCTACACACGGTTTCTCCTCCACAAACGATATAATCTAATCATCGCAGCTATTATGCGATTATTTGTCGTTGAAAGTAGTTAGTGCTTGCTGGGATGATAAAAATCACAACAGAAAATGAAAGGTTGATCTTGAGGTTTAAAAAGACGGCATGTCTATTTTAGGTACAACAAGTTCGGGGAAGTTACATGGAAATTTTTGCTCACTTTACCGAAATAGTAATATCACCAAATTCTGAGAAACACATCCGGCACTTCTTAGAAATCCAATCAAATTGAGTGGCGTCTACCCAATGTCTCTTAGACATTTTTGCAAATGTCAATTATTGACTATATATCATATCATGTTCCTTTTGAACGGAAATATCCAAGATTAGGATGCCAAGCTAAAAGAACTTCGCTCCTGTGTCTGTCAACATATGTCAACTTGTTTTCCTGATTGTGTTCAGTTATTTTTGTTCCACCAAGAAAACAATGATCCTAGATACCCCAGTGGCCAAATTTCCGGATGAGAAATTTAGACGACCATATCATCTCTCCCCCTGTTCACTTGGCAGTCATAGCACAATAATAGACAATATACTCAAAATACCTCACTCGTCAAAAAAATGAAAACGTCAAATATTCAAGATAAAAGGTACCGCTTGTAACGCCAAAAAAATTGGACACATGCCTTAGTTGTATTAAAGTGTTATCAACCTGGGTCAAACGAGGGCGCTATTTGTACCAATCGAAACGAGGATAGCTCGGCTAAACAAGCTTGTAGTGCAGTGAACTATTAGATTTCTGGTGAATTTTAACCTAAGGAAACCGCCATTGTCTTTACAAAAACCCGTGGCCTAGTGCAGACCTGCGTTACAGTAAAGATTCGTCTGTTGGCTACAGTCCAAACATACTCGAATGGGTTGCGTGCTTAGTTAAGTATAAATGAAGTCACGTTTTTGTTATTGCAGCATATGACTATCATCAACGATTTTAGGTTTAAAATAGGGCTATTTCCCTATAGATGTGATTTAGGTAAAGCTATATTTCCTTGGGGAAAGGCTGAATGGTACGAAGAATATTAAAATTTAAAGTGTCTCTTATATGCAGAAAAGCTAACATTATTTGATGATTTTGGCGTCAACACAACTTAACATCGCTTCCGCGTTTTCTATCGAAGGACCAACTGACGTAGAAATTCAGCAATAGCTGCTGAAAATGTCAAATCGGACAATTATATCATGAACTGAAATCAGCAATGCGGGCATAGCTGCACAATATACTGTACTGATAAATCGATTCATTAGTTGAATTTTTTGTATTTTATGACCAGCTCTGCTGACATATTGCAAAGACGGTCTCATGTAAGATAAAGTGGGGCTTAAACTTTAACAATCAGCCTGGCTTAAGCATCTGTTATTGAAACCAAGCAGGAAATTCAATGAAAATGTGATCATGACAGACTGGAACAGCAACATTTATTGACAGCAACAACTATAACACAAAAGTATCTGTTTTGGTGTAATTTAGCACTTCGAAAAAGGTCATGATGGTACGCTGTAAAAATTTCGCTTAGTTCTAATGAGAAATTTTGGGCTTAAAAGGACAAGACCACAAAATAATTTCAAAAATCTCATCGTGCGCGGGAAAACGGGGAAGAAGTAATAATCACATAGCACAGACTTAAAAAATGGCAGAATCTTTCCTCAACATAAATCAGTAACCGCTCGTAAATTATCACATGAGTGGAAACTGAAACAGCAGTTTTAAAAATTTCGATAGGGGTTTTTTTGATCGACTGCTCTAATCTGATGATAGCTTCCCATCTCTCAATCGTCCATCGATGAAAACTTAAGATATCGCTATAGCCGCTATTTGAGGAGGAAACAAACCAATAAGTTAAATTTTCTTCTTCTACTTTATTTAAATAATTTTCTTTAACGAAATCTGTTCCTGCACCCGAACGAAGGTAATACTACACTATATTTCCTGGCCAGGAGAGAGAGAGAGAGAGGGAGAGTAGAGAGAGAATGTGTGTGTCCCTGTAAATGTTGCGTGACAAGCAAGCGGCATCACATGTCACGGAAATTTTCGCGCAAAAAACTGAAAGGTACATTGTCTATAATTGATATTAGCTTAAAAAAACGCGAATCTTACACTTAAGGAGGCTTGATAGAAGTTGGAACAGTTATCATCGAAAGCTTCACGGAATAAGCTTTACTGAATCGTCGACAATTTTTTCCAGATAGCTCAATGGATAGAGCGCTGGACTGTTGTGCGGGAGGTCGAGGGTTCGAGCCCCGGCCCGACCAATACTCAAGGTCTAAAATAATTGAGAAGAATATGCCTCCTTTCTATAACATTAAGAAATGGTTAGATATTCTAGTCTTCTCGGATAGGGACGAATAAATGGAGGTCTCGTCTCCTGCAGGATAGGTAGGAGACGTTAATTTCCCACGCACGAGATTACTGTGTGATGGATGTCCTTCCCCGGGCTGGGATGGGTGGGCTGGGTTTAGGTGGGTGAACCTAGCAGGGGACTACGTGTCCTATTGTTCCTCCACCTGTACAATGTACAAATCTTTAGAAACATTCGAGTAAAAGGCAATAGAATATTCATCTCTTGGATTTTCATCGTTTTTCATCATTTCAGTAATGTCTCTTTTTGCTTGATATTCAAAAGCGCGGTTGTGAAGAATGCTTAAATGACGAGACTTTGCAGAAACCACTTTTAAAGACGACATTCGTCTTTGTAAATTGACGAAGTGGTTTGTGAAAACTTTGAGATTGCGCAGCCTGGTATTGCCAGCTTCTGCTCAAAGGGAACACTCGATAGTCTGATCAAGACTGTGTTGAATCAGGAAAGGTGCTGTGTTCTCGAAATTCCTCGAGCGTGCGATATGCTCCGCTTTCAGTGAAGCAGCGGTCGCTGGTGCAAGTTTGCAGGTAGTGCCGCTGGCGTAGCAGCTGGTGTTGGTGGCTTAAATGCAAGTCTACGGGTAGGTACCCCATTTTCTTATTTGGATAATTAGAGGTTAGGAATTTTACAATCTACAGGCTCATTTGTTTTTACTTTCCAGATGTTTTTGCTGTCCAGATGCTTTTGTTCTTCCTATTTATATCTGTTTCTACAAGATTTTCTCAACTTTGTCATGTTCTTTGACGGGTTAGCAATCCTATCGCTCTAAGACTTCGGTTTATACTTGTACCGTGGCAACAGCGTTTCCTTAAGTGACCAATCTTGTTCGGTCAAGATGGCTGGATGTTAGTCTCGTTCTTTTTTTCTTTTTTTACGTTTTTAAGGACCAAGACGAAGTCGAGGTCCATAGAAACGCCAAAAAAAACTCGACCAATATCCAACCATCTTGACCTCACGCTTGGTCAATAGAAACGCCAAAAAGAACTCGACCAATATCCAACCATCTTGACCTCTCGCCTGGTCAATAGAAACGCCAAAAAGAACTCGACCAATATCCAACCATCTTGACCTCACGCTTGGTCAATGACGCATATATAGGAGTTGCTTCCACCTAAACGTAATAGGGCTCTCAGAGGGTGGCGCCGTATTTTCAAACTCCCCTGACGGTTAGAGCCGACGGTGTAAACGAGGTTTTGTAAATATATATCTTGTTAAGTATGTTTGGTTTTTTCCCTATCGTTTGTGTGCAGTTCGTGTAACCATACGATTGGCTTTTAGCTTTTAGTGTACCATTGATCAATTTTGAAGTCACACGTACTTTGTGTCTCACTCTTTAATAAAGACTTTTACTTATTGCTTTAGATGGTGTACATGATTCACTGTAGAGAACCTATCGCTAATTGAAATATTTAAACACTAGTTTTCAGCCAAAAACGTAGTCAAAAAGACTGTGTGACTGTAACTGGTATTGAAATAAAATAATAGCGAAATACGTATTAACAAAGATATAGTAATACATAGGTAAAAACCAACGATATAGTATCCCGACGTTTCGGCGACTTCATGACACCATTATCAAGGGTACAAATGAAAATAAAATTAACAAATGCGAGTTCAAGAGTTACAACTAATTTGCATAGGGGTGCTGTCCCTGAGGACCTTCTTAGCTGTTTCAAAGTTCTCAAGAAGTGCATGAACAAATTCGATTGTCTTGTCAACGAGATACTTTACATCAAACAATTAACACCGAGTTTGAACGTGCAAACGGATTCTAACCGTGCTAAAGTATTTGTGTAGCGACCTCCCCTATGCAAATTAGTTGTAACTCTTGAACTTGCATTTGTTAATTTTTTTTTCATTTGTACTCTTGATAGTGGCGTCATGAAGTCGCCGAAACGTCGGGATATTATATCGTTGGTTTTTACCTGTCTATATAAAAGCGGAAAACTAATTTATTACGTTTCTCTTTTTGATCATAAATCCCGGCTTTTTTCGCTGAACGAGTGAAAGGGAGGGGGGAGGCCTTTCCCCCGACTGTTAGAGCTGGCTGACAAAGAATTCTTATGGAAATTTAGATCCCAACTGTAGCTAGGTTTTCCTCTTGTGTGACCCACGTCATAGTATAAGCCGAGAGTATTCGGAGATTTGATTAGCTAATATTAATTATGGCAATAATTTGGATATATCAACAAAGTTGAAATGGTAAATTGGCCACCGTAACGATTACAAAAGCTGACGTTTCGAGCGTTAGCCCTTCGTCGGAGCGAATAGAGGAATTGTGGGTTGTGTGTGCTTTTAAAGGCAGAAAATGGAGCTGCCTTATTGGTGGGAACATGGCAACGAGAAAAACACGAATAAATTAGTGGAATTTAAAGCGTTCGTTGATCCCTGTGGGATTTAGACTGCCGGTTTGAAAAATGAGCTTTTGTTCAAGAGTTTTACGGCTTTCCGTACTACCTAAGTGTAAGGAAAGACCGCAGATTAATTATGGCAAGCCAATTGTAGCAATATTCAATACTAAAATTCAATTTCAATTCAATTTCGATTCAATTTCGATTCAATTTCGATTCAATTCCGATTCAATTTCAATTCAATTTCAATCAATTTCAATTCAATTTCAATTCAATTTCAATTCAATTTCAATTCAATTTCAATTCAAGTTCGACTCAATGAAATTCAATTTCAATTCAAGTTCAATTCAAGTTCAATTCAATTTCAATTCAATTTCAATTCAATGAAAATTCCAGTTCAATTCAATGAAAATTCAAGTTCAATTCAATGAAATAAAATACATTCAAAATTGCTTCCGGTTAGTGACCGGAAATGATGACTAGCACACGGGAACTTTCAGGCTTATGTTTTCGTGCGGTAAGTTTTAACTAGCATCATGGCGGACGTAGAGCCAGAATATGACGTGAAAAAAGACTTACCTGAATTTTCATCGTCAGTGCTCGAAAGAACAGAGCAGTGTATACATAAAAATGAAACGGATATCAATGACTTGCAAGCACAATCTGTAGTTCTCTATCGAACCGTTAGTCTTTTGAGTTCTATTGCCTTAATTGACATTGAGCATGATCGGATCGAGTGGGAATCTCTAGCTACTGCTTTTTGTTGTTGTTCCTCCCGTGACATTACCAGTATAACATCAATCAGTTCAAGCCAGGGTTCTCAAGCGGATCGATCCACTCATGTCATTGATGCAAATGAGCATAGATATCTACACTAACTTTCACCAGATAGTAAAAGAGAGTGTTGAAAACAGTTAAGAACACTATACCTTTTTGGTAAATCATGTGTCCATGTTCAATTGCTATGTAAGATGTGTAGGCAGTAAAGTTAACAATTGAGCGTCATTATTAATCAAATGCAAAATGAACAGGCAACAGGGTGTGATATGGCTACGTAATTACCAAAGAAAATCAGTGTTCCACCAGTATCAAAAATGACTTTAACTTTAACTTTATTCAGGTACCTTAAAACAGAAACTCTTTTACTTAAGCAGCTGTCTATATTTGATAGCACAGGTATGATCCTTACATTTCAACAGATACAATGTTACAATCAAGTGATGAAATTTCTTGTGTCTAACGACAAATTAAAAAGTATTTTTGTTGAAGATTTTCTTTTTGAGTCTGCTAACAGACATAGATAGCTAATTCACAAATGAAACACAACTTATGTTGTCCCCCATTTTCTAGAAACCATGCCACAACTTTGTAATCAAATTTTTTTACTGAGGAATTCATTCTTTCCCATGAATTGTTATGAGTGCAATGACTGTATGAGCATTGGCACCTGAAAATACTTTTAGTGGACTGAAAAACTTCATAATTCTTAAAACCCCATTTAAATCAACTGTTGAACTATTATTTGTGACAAATCCTTGTGCGGCACAATTATAAGGCACCACTAAACATGTCCTTTCTATAGTGCAGGTGGTCTAGAGAAAGCAATTTTTGCAACTCTACATGTTCTAACATACATTTCAGCTTGGTATGGTATTTAATCACTTTCACCAGAGTGTGGTGAGGGTCGCACAACAGAGCGAGGCTCCAAATTAAGTGCGCCCTATATCCCACCCATCCCACCCCAGGGGAGGACATCCATCACACAGTAATCTCGTGTGTGGGAAATTAACGTCTCCTACCCCAACCCTGCAGGAGACGGGACCTCCATTTATTCGTCCCTATCCGAGAAGACTAGAATATCTAACCATTTCTTGATGTTATAGAAAGGTAGCAAATTCTTCTCAATTATTTTAAGACCCTGAGTGTTGGTCCGGCCGGGTCTCGAACCCTCGACCTCCCGCACAACAGTCCAGCGCTCTATCCATTGAGCTAACCGGGAGGCGGTTGAAATTTAAACATCTTAAACAATCTCAGCTGGAAATACAACAATTTAGGCCCAGTCTTTAAAGTCCATTTTGACATGATACCCAAGATATTCGCCAAGCCAAGCAAAACATAACCCTTTTAAATGTAGCACCTCTAGCCCACCCCCTCAACTATGTACTATAGGGTAAAAACATTTCAAAGTGACGCTACATCTATTGTTTCACTTGTAAACACTAACCAAAGCGACGAGCTAGATATCATTGTATTTACAACTTAATTGATATGAAACAACAACAAACATATGAAACATATGTGTGAACTGCGGTTATGAGACGTATATGAGAACGATCCTTCGCAGTAAAGCACTATTTGAGCAATAGTGGAAATCAGACCTGAAAAAAATTTCAGGCCTGTACGGGATTCGAACCACTGACCTCTGCGATACTAGTGCAGCGCTGCACTAGTATCGCAGAGGTCAGTGGTTCGAATCCCGTACAGGCCTGAAATTTTTTTCAGGTCTGATTTCCACTATTGCTCAAATAGTGCTTTACTGCGAAGGATCGTTCTCATATACGTCTCATAACCGCAGTTCACACATATGTTTCATATGTTTGTTGTTGTTTGATTTATCATCTACGGGTTTATATCGAATTAATTTGATGGCCTGCTCCCAGTTGGCTTGTTAGCTCAATTGGTAGAGCGCTGCACTAGTATCGCAGAGGTCAGTGGTTCGAATCCCGTACAGGCCTGAAATTTTTTTCAGGTCTGATTTCCACTATTGCTTAATTGATATGATTGTGCGCTACGATTAATTATCCAGCAAGACACACCAAACAACAAAGAATTTTTTTACAATGAAAATCCAAGTCCGGGAAGATCTTCCAACGTGTCAGTAGATATATAGAACTGTGGTCTCCCAGGGTTTCCCGTTCTGAGAATTTTACATTTACGTCGAGAAATTGATGAAGGGTTTACTGCTACAGTTTTGAGATGATTTTCAAGAGCCCGTAGTACTTCTGCAAAAGCAGTAGCTAGAGATTCCCACTCGATCCGATCATGCTCAATGTCACTTAAGGCTATAGAACTCAAAAGACTAACGGTTCGATCGAGAACTACAGATTGTGCTTGCAAGTCATTGATATCCGTTTCATTTTTATGTATACACTGCTCTGTTCTTTCGAGCACTGACGATAAAAATTTTTTTATAGTCTTTTTTCCCGTCAAATTCTAACTCTACGTCCGCCATGATGCTAGTTAAAACTTACCGCACGAAAACATAAGCCTGAAAGATCCCGTATGCTAGTTATCATTTCCGGTCACTAACCGGAAGCAATTTTGAATGTATTTTTTTTCATTGAATTGACCTTGAATTTTCATTGAATTGAACTTGAAATTTCATTGAATTGAACTTGAATTTTCATTGAATTGAACTTGAATTTTCATTGAATTGAACTTGAATTGAAATTGAAAAACATTGAATTGAAATTGGATTTCATTAAACTCAAATTGAATTTTAGTATTGAATATTGCTACAATTGGCTTGCCATAATTAATCATATTTCCGCGTAATAATTGTTTAACAGCACCAAATGGATGGTGTAACATGGTTATCAAAACAACACTAAATATAAACCGGCAGTCGAAATCCCACAAGGATCAACGAACGCTTTTCATTCCACTAATTTATTCGTGTTTTTCTCTTTGTCATGTTCCCACCAATAACGTAGCTCCATTCTCTACCTTTAAAAGCACACACAACTCACAATTCCTCCATTCGCTCCGACGAAAGGCTAACGCTCGAAACGTCAGCTTTTGTAATCGTTACGGTGGCCAATTTACCACTTCAACTTTGTTGATATATCCAAATTATTTCGTTACTCCCTCCGACGCAGCCCCAAACAGTTTCTTTCGAAACTATCAACCTTTCAACACTAAATATGTTTACCTTTTCGGCTCAATTTTAAAAAATTGGCCACCAGATTCCCAGCAACCCAAATAAAAAAAAAAAGCAGTAAACAAGAGGCAGTCAAGCCAAAGGATTTGAGACAATCTCTCAAAGGAACATTTGCCGAAATTCACGAGGAGACGTTGGCTTTTCTTAACAAAACAGACGTTGACCTATAGCTATTTCATAAACGCAATTGACCGAAAGTTTTATCGATTCGATAAAGGGGTAAGTTTTTAAAGAAACTGTAGTGGTGCATCGGTGGGGAGTATTACTGATAATTTGATTTTATCAACTGAGTTGAAAATGACAAAATATCTTATTCTAACAGTTCACCGAGGTAATAATCTCCTTGGGACGCTGACATTTAAGGTTAGAACATTCCTTAATCAACTCATCCCCCGTGGGTTCCTGGGTCGGTCAGGCGTTTTACACGTTACATACACTTTATCTACTTAAAGCAAATTAAGTATTTAGGGTAGACATGGAAATCGTTGAAAACCACGAAAATGGTTGGACTTTCTTCTATGTTGACCAGCGAGTCGAAGAGTATCTCTGACTTGCTGAGGTCCTTGGCGGGAGGTTTTTTCCACCCCTGCTTGCCCACGGTGTATTTTCCGACAAGCACTCCCGCTAAATACATGTAGCGATAACCATTTGCGTCTGGTGTTGAGTATGAAAAGGAATAGGAAGCATCTTTTGCGAAGTACACACCGTCACCAAACGCGTTACCTGCAAACGTTAGACGTGTAAGGAGAGAGAGTCAAAGTTATTTACAGCAAATTGACAGCAGTGATGGACCACGGGGTCGCAAGATGTGGCTTTACTAAGTTTCGACGAATTTTAAGTCGACTAAAAATATGACCGGACATTTAATCCATGCACAGGGGGTGATTTTACGATTACAGAAAAAGCGTTCTGGCTGAGTTACTACGCATCAATACGACCACACCTTTAACACACAACAATTTTAACGGTCAACTGAGGTTCTTCAGTTTTTGACCGCGCTGTTTTAAAATTCATCCCTGTTTTTGGAATTGGTTTGGAATAGCTAGCCCTTTTTTTTTTTAAAGCGTGAGTCCTCAACAAAGAGAAAATTCGTCCGATACCGTGTGAATATTTATGTTCGCCATTGGACCTCTTCATGTACGTACCATTTGCACCGCACAAACTCCTATCAAATCCTTGTACATTGATCGCTTTGATGCATTCTACCTTCGTTCCATGGAAAAGTTCCAGTTCGTTGTCGATGGTTCCGTTCTTTGCATACATAGTCTGCTTCCTCACCATATAGGAATTATGCATCGATGGATTTTGAATTCGCTCGATGTTCGTGATTACTGCCTTTCCACGCATCGTTTGGAGGAACTTATCTTCGACCTTTTTATACTCCTTGGATTCCTTCTCAAGGCTGACAAGATGCAGAGTCTCTTCTTTTCCATTGACATCTCGTGGCTGGGGATCCCATTCATCAGGAAGAGGCAGCACTAATGTAAAACAAAAACATGACAGTCTCATTGAGATCGTAGACTTGCACCACATTGCCCTTTCCCAAATTTCCCACAAGACATATTGTTTAACTCTGAATACTAGTTTACCTATCACAAGCTGGCCAAATTTATCGCGCTTGAAAAACGCACAGCAGAATTTTGAAGGTAAAACAACACTGGAGATCAGTATCCGAGATGCCAATAGGCAGTGTTTAAAAGATGAGCTCTCAAGGATTGTCTTATGCTATAGATCGCTTTCTGTATCTAAATGACCACCTTGACAGAAAAAATTACGCGTTGCATTATAAACATCAAAACTTTTGTAAACGACTCACATTTGCAACAGCTTAAATAATGCAAACAATTTAAAATTGCCTACCATCTCTGCGCAGGACCCTTTTGATTGCTCCAGTTCTCAAGAAGGTTACCTCTTCATTTCCGAAATTGATTTCAGCTTTAAGGTTCTGATGCGTGAATAGAAGGGATGGTTTCTTTGCCTTAAAGGCTGATTCTATCTCATTGTTGGCCATTTTGTCGAAAGGAACGTGTTGTCCTCTTGTATTGACCAGGTACCATTGGACAGTTTTCGACATCTGTTCCGCTAGCTCTTGCCTATGCTCCCTTTCTACATGCTCTTGGATCGCATTAGATAATTCTGAGTTCATGTCCATTACGTCTTTTGGAAGTCCTTGCAATCTTATAGTCCCTGGCTCTGGTTGATCCAATTTCACATCTCGCATACGAGACATTTGCTTCAGCTCTCGAATGGCTCGTTTGGAAAGACGACTTATGACTTCGCGCTTGATTACACGGGGATCACCACATGCTTTTATTACCCCATCTTTCAAGGCTGCATAAACTGCATCAAAAGACTCCAGACGCCCATAATAGATGATCTTCTGGCGACGACGCTTTCTTCTTACTTCTTCAGCAGAAGATTCTGCATTCTTTCCGTAATAAGTAAGATCATCGTCTTCTTCACCACACGGAGAGGATTCTGAGGTTTCTTTTTGGATTGCGTTTAGTTCCGCTAAGTACGCACAAATGAAGGAAACATCAAAAACAACTACTCTGACCTCACGAATGGAATTGAATGGTTTTGCGGTGCACACACGGATCGCCCCAAAAACAACTTGTGCCGATTGCTCAGCGGTTTGCCCTAGTCCTCCGGTACCAACTGCTGGAATGGACACTGACTTCAAACCCAGAGCATCCACCTTATTGAGAGCCTTCTCCACGCAGGTTTGAAGACATTTCTTTGTTCTTTGTCCCACAACCATATGGATGATGTGCATTGCAGACAAGTATCCAGCAGAAGTAGTCACGATATCTCCTGGGGGCTGAGATGCCTGGGACTGTAACTCGTCTTCCACGGTGCTTCCGCTAGCTGCCAGGATAGCACTGCTTAAGGTCCCACTTTTCATGTTCAGATCTTGAGATATTACGTTACATATGGCATCTGATCTCTCCTTGGTTATGTCACCTTTCAACACCTTCAACGAAAGGTCGCCGATTTGAACCTCTTTGTATTCAAAGTCAGGCGGAACAGGTTTAAGTTTGCTTTCGCGAATCTGTGGCTTTCGAGGTTTCACATCAGGTCTGTTTTCCTTCTTAAACTCTTCAAATTTCTCTTCGAAGGTTGCTATCCCTTTCTGATCACTGCTAAACACGACAAATCTAATTTCCTCCAAGGGAGATTCTGGATTGGCGTGACTGTAGTCGACAGCTGCCTGGATCATAATCTGGACAGCTGTGGCATAGGGAAAATTAAGGTTACCGGTTCCAACAAGAGGTAGGCCAATAGAGCATGCACCAAGCTCCGAAGCTTTGTCAAAGCACTTTCGAAGTAGATCCTGTAGAAGCTATGATCAAAAGAATAAAAAAGAGAAACACGAGTCAAACAGGACAATTGGTGCTGGATATATGTCAATGTAAACTCCGTCAGGATGAAACCAACAATACAATTTTCTCATTGGTACACAAGGAAAGTGAAAGAAGCAATTTACATAAAACTCAACCCAAACAACATAAACAGGGATATCGGAGTTGAAATACCGGAAGAGTGGATGCCTACAATACGAAAACATCAAAACCAACGACGCGCGAAAAATCAGCGAACGCCCGAGGAAACCATGGTACATGGAAATAATAGCCGGATCGAAATGCACCAATCACAACAGACCCCCATAATACATAATGCTGTGCCGCAGCCAGTCCACCCCATCGCCTGAAGAAGACTTGCAGTAGGCAGTCGAAACGTCACGTTCTACATCTAGTGACTTTGTTGTGATACAACAGGACAAATTTATATTGTCATCCAGCTACCACGATGAACAACAACCTATTTCCATAACAATGTTTGCGTCGTTGCCAAGTTTTGACCAACGCCCAAAGAAACACTCAACTCAAAAGTCCTTCCCGTACCTGCTCGTCTTGAGGATTTCCTTTCCAAGGACAGCACACACAGTGGATAACATGACGGCAATCCAAGTGTCCTGCCCCAGTGTGGACAATATCACCTTCGCCCAGCGTCCCTCCTGTCGTCTTCTTTCTCAACTCTTCTTGCAGCTCCGGCCCTGCAGCTTTGCTAATGGCATTGGCAATTGCACCGATCGTAAGGTTAAATTTTGATCCCACTGAGCACACCAAGATGTCTGCCTGTAGTAAAATAAGTTCAAACATTAACTTACTGGGTTTATTGAGTGCATATCTGTGTCTTCATTTGGAGAATGAAAGGGAGGGTTAAGAAAGAAATTTAAAATAAACGCATACTCCATTTTGGATCTATTTAGAAACGTACTCAGTTGTCCACTCATTATGAAAACTTGAAAAGTTCATTTCACTGGTGTACCTAAGATGATAAATGTTCATTTGTATCAATTAAAGAGGTAAACGTTTCTTGTTTGATATCTTTTTTTCTATGAGACTACCAACCTGTTCTTCCTCAATATTTCCACTCTTCCAGATCACCTTTTTTCCCTCCTTGGTAAAAAATGTGTCGACATCATCAAGGTCCTCCTCACCTCTGCTGCTGATGCTCGAAGGCTCATCACTGTCACTTCCTTCCATTTCGTCCTCAACTTGCTCCTCGTCTTCCTCCGCAATGCTGATGATACACTTGTTTTCTCGTTCCACGGTGTCAACTAAACGTCTTCCCGCATCTTGCGCCATGAAGTTTCTCATGCCAGGTGTCCGAATAGGGAAACTCTTTTCTTTGATCTGGTCTTGCAGAATATAAATCCGTTCTTCAACATCCTTCACGCCGTCGTCTGTTCCAGAATACTTCATTCGATCGCCACTTTCATCTAAAGAAATCTTCACCGCACAGGGGGCGAGTTCTTCCACAATTTTCTGAAGATCTTCTTTGTAGTAGTCGGTGAAGAACTTGCGATTGAGAGGAGAATCGAGCCTGAATTCACCTTCGGTTGCTTTCTTTTCATTAAGAAAGTCTCTCATTTTCTTTACAGCCTCTTCAACGTCGTTTTTGAACCCAAAGACAGCAATGCAAAGCAATTCACGTTTTTGACGGATCGTTAGGCGTTTCACTAACTTCTTACAAAGCTCATCCCACTTTGGTGAAAGCATGAGGTCATTATCAGCTTCGGTTACCTTGAGACTACGGTCATCTAACAGGACTGTCTCTGCCTTTTTTCTTCCTTCACACGTGTGAGAAAGTGTTTTCCCGAGGAGGATAACTTTTTTGCTTTTTTCATCGACATTAAAGGCACATCCGTCTGGAAGTTCCTGCGTCATCTTTCGTTTTCCGACTTTTGTCTTCAAGATTTCTAAAATTTCTGGGGGCTGCGATATTGCGTTTTGATCAATTTCGTCCAAGCGCTGCCTAAGATAGGTCATGACCGATGGCATGTGTCCCTTGGGAGTTTTTATTAGAAGGTTCCTGTTACTCAAGTCAATCTTAAGTTGAAGATCTTGATTAAACACCTTCTTCAAAACGTTCTCAAATCCACAATTTTGAAGAAGTTGTAGCTTTTCAATGGCGATATCTGTGAGCGTCTTCTGATCCAGCTTTTTTTCGAGTTCCTCCTGTTTGATATCCTTCAAACGCCTATCGAGGATTTCAGCAAATTCTGGCAGGTTTGTCTTCTGGCAAATCAACTTAACGGAGTGGGACTCCTTCAGTAGCTTCACTTGCGCTGTGAACTTCGGAAGAAGGTTTTCCGGTTTTGGCAACTGGTCAACCACTCCTTCCCAAAATTCTCTGTCTACTGGAAATTCTCTTGTTGTGGATTCGTCAATAAATTGGTCGATTATATCGGAACATCTCTTTTTCCAGGCTTCCTCGTCAAACTCCTTGTCAACTCTTTTGCCTGCTGTGGTGTCATATTTGATCAGTAGATATCCCTCATCGTTCGTCCACCTTACGCCGGCATGTTCACTCGAATGAAGACGTCCTCTCAATTTGGCCTCTTGGTTGGACTTCATCAAAAACTCCACGATGTCTTTGTCTACAGCCTTGTAAAACTGGGGCTGCCAGGTTCTTCCCACTTCACCCGAAGTAGGACGTGATGACTTTGACGGTTCGTTGACAGGGAGCAGTGTGCCCATAAAAGGAAAGAAGGTCTCAACATGTAAAGCTTTTCCATCTATGAAGTGATCTGTCTTGGTAGATTTTTTCACACCTGAATAGGTTGAAAATTTTTAGGTAGAATTAAATGTTCAAGGCTTACAATTTGAAACTTCCGCACTTTTCTGCAGTAGGAATACTAATGGGAATACATTGCAGACGGGTTAAACTCACGTGGACAAAAACGCACGATGTTACAGCACTCCACACGGTAACCATTTTGTTTGAGATGTTGAGGCCAGGGAAAATCAATTGTGCTTATCGACTACCTAAAGGATATTTGTGTAAAGAAAATCAAACATGGGGGGTGATATGAACATTTCCGCAGCTGGTAAAATACGTAACTATTCAGTAAAAAATATATGGCAAAATAGATATCCGGGAGGCTTACTTTTCTTTTCTTTGAAGTACACAATAGCTCTCTTCTCCTTTCCATTTTCATCCCATGGGCTGAAGGCAACATCTTCTAAAGAACCCCAACTAAAAAAGTACTCTTCCACTTTTTCTTTAGTTGTAATCTCAGAAAATCCACTCACAAAGATACTTTTACATTCAGGAGCTCTTTCAATTGTAACGGTTACACCTTCAAGCGGCCTTTTCTTCGATTCCTGAATAATCCTTGAAAAATCTGAAAAAATTGCCGATGGGATTTGATGAGTTACTTTCAAAGCAAAGACTACTAAGGAAGTAAGCTCATCGCAAGGAATAGGAGTGGTTGTTTACCCAATTGTATAGTCAAACCATTCAAAATGCTCTGTACAAATTGGGTCTTTCACAGACACACGACCTAAATAAGGTCATTTTCGGTCTTACTTGGGAGAGCAAGGAAATAAATTTTATATTTTTATTTTGTTTGAGCTGTAAAAATAAGTAGTTCGGTAATGTTACCCAATCCCCTCATATAAACAAGCCTGAAGCATGAAAGGTGTAAAAATGACAAGAAACTCGACAGGCGAGATAAAGGACCATTATGGCGGGGCTAAAGAGGTGCTATCACTTACCTGAAATTTTGTCCGTGTTTAGCGTGACTATGGCTTTTCCATTCGGTTTGAACCATTCCACGCGATTAACATCATAACCACTGATTCGTTCTATGTAATTCTTCACAGCATCCGGTGTTGACCTGAAATGTAAGCCAAGAATATACAACTTGTTCCGTTCGTATCTGATGTCTGGCTGCGTAAATCCTAAGGAAGCTGGATCGAGGCGTTGACGTGGCTTTGCTCCGGCTTGGTGACCAGGCCCTGTAATGAAACATCATCAAAACTGGTAATTAAAAGCGGGTGGAAAAGATCCGAGATATAAGAATGACCCCTTCACGCCAGACATAATTCTGTTTCTTTATTGAGAAGTTCCAAAGGATGGGTTCATCTTGAATTAACCCTACCCCATCAGCTTCCTGTCCAAATACACTTGGAAAAAAAAAAAACCACTCCACCAAGGGCTAGGAGTTCGACGACACCAAAAATTATATTTCATTAACACCAGTGCAAATGTAACTTTTAATCAGAGTACCAGAAAGTACTCTACCGACTGAAATTGTCGTTGGATTGGAAAATTATCTGAAATTATTCCAGTACGAGTACATCATGAAAATGTCCAATGTGACGATGATATACGAAAATGAACGATAGAATCGTGGTCTCATACCTCCTCTTCCTTGATGTCCTCCACGAAAAGCTCCTGAACCCCATCCTCTTTTTCCCCTGCTCCCTCGGCCGCGGTCGCCGCGCCCTGAAAACGCCCCTTTATTTTCTTCCCTCTTTTGAACATTTGGTCTATGTGTCTGAACTTTACGGGAGGGTTTTCCATGAGGCGTCTCCGATGCATTCATCTTGTTACAGCCTCCACCTCCTCGCTTTTGTGCTGAAATACAACATGACGTTAACTTTATTAAGGGAATGAATGAATCTGAAACGTTGCCATGTGTTGATTAATGGCTTCCAAACGTTTGAGGCTTGGCCCTTCATCAGTGGATAGAACAATTCCGTTTGAATTCTGTGAAAGGTTCAAGCTGTATGCGACATGAATTGAAATTGAAATAACAAGGTTTAGTGCACAAGGAGCGTTAGGAAGAGAAAGTCAGAATTTTGGCCACGTTCACTAACAGATCAATGATGGGATCATGATCCACCACCAAGTTGTCATCAAAATCGTTGCCTCAACATTCAAAAGTACATGGACGCGCAAACTGTCCAAAGCAATGTGACTGCAACGAGAACTGAGGCTTCATTAACGGTTACTAAGCCATATCTGGCCACGAGAACGTCTTAGGTGTAAGTCTCACCAACTTCCTTTGGTGGTATGGAATGCTGACCTCGCCGCACCACCTGCCAAGTGTCTCGTTCAGACCGGTATGGGAATGTGTTACCCTGATTGCGACTCTCGTCTGTCGAGTTAGCACTTTCTTTGTCCTTCCCTTGATCTTTTTCCAGAGAGCTGTTAGTTCCGTTTTTGTCTTTAAGAAACAACAACATCGTGAGAGACATACTTGTTACATAATAGTTCGCTTTCGTCCAAGTTTCCGATCTAAGTATAGGTCCCTAGAAGAAAAACTGAGTAAAGCTGGTTTTACGATTGTTTCCAGTGTAACTCTTCGTGTCGTGTGTATTAATAAACACTTGTCAAACATTAATCAGGCATTAAGGAAGGATTTTCTCCCACTTAACACGAACATAGGACGAAAAAACTTTGGATCCCTCGCGAGGAATCACCCCAGACCTTTAAATTTCTAGGTTCTAATGCTCTTCCACTGAGCTACAGAGATTCTATGGTAAGCAAGGCCATTATTGGGTTTCATATGCGACAAGGGTCCCAAATACTGTTAGGATCAGTGACGTCATGATCAAAAGTGCTCGATGCGTACATGAATTAAGAAATATGGTTCAACGCAAAGCATCTCATTTTCGATGACTGGACCAAAATTTACCATCTTTCGAGTTTTCATTAGCTATATGTTCCATACTACTTTCAGGAAAAACTCTAGGTATCAAGCCATCAGTTTGAGCCATCTGTACTAAGTCAAAAGCTGATGTTAAAAAAAGTGCTTAACATAGCAAACATTTTGACTCCTACTTGGTTTTTGTTCCAGATAACATCTTACCTTCCATCTTAGATTCCTCAGATTCTAGGCTCGTACCGCTGTCATTCCTGGTGTGTCAGCGTGTTCGTCTTCCGGGGGGTGAGTACTAGAAGGACCATCCAATGAATTATCTAAAACTGGAAAATATCCATGCTGTATTGATTCTTCTGATTCGCTCGTTTTCGCAAACCTGCCCACTGAAGATTTTTATGTTATGACTTTCAAGCAAAATTATCTCAGAAAAGCGGGGGGGGGTGGTATATAGTCACCTCAAGACCCCAATAGCCACGCCTCTGAGCCTCTGAGACTTGGTTTACACTAGAGGAGAGTTTTCCGGATTCGTAAATGTTTCTAGGTGGGCTGTTCACCAAGGTATCGTTCAACAACTCTGAAGTGAATATTTCCATGAACTTTCAGACTAGGCTTACACTAGAGGAGAGTTTTCCGGATTCGTAAATGTTTCCGGATTCATCAATTTTGGAGTATTCGGATTCGTAGGCGTTTACACTGAAAGGATATTCGGATTCCTGACCGTTTACATACAACGACAACTCCGGGAACATTCGAAATGGAATGGTTACCAAGCCCAGTGTTTTTTCGTCGTTCGATCGACAAAGTGAAAATGCCTCCCCAAAAAAGGCTAGAATAGATCCAGATGCCACTGAGGCAAATTTGAGTTGGACAGATGCCAAGCAGTCTACGTCGTCGGCGATTAAGTGTGGCTGACGTTAAACTTCCTTGCAATAATAATTTGCGTTTCTTTAGAAATACTGCGGTACACATGATAAAATTTATCGCCTGAACCTGCTACAAGATTAGGCAACCGGAGACCGCCAGCAATGTTAGCACCAGATCCATTCTGGCTTCACCGCAAACTCAAAAGATTGCAGGTGGAAATAATATCCGGATTCGAGAAAAAAAGCGGTTACACGACAAAACTTTCCGGATTCAAAAGTTATCAGATTCAAAGTTCCCACTTTAAATTCCGGATTCAAAATCTCCGGAGACACGGCCAAACCGGGAAGTTTTTATTTCGGATTCGTCCACTTTCGTGTAAACGGCAGAATGAATCCGGTACTAAAACGTTTCGGATTCATCATGAATCCGTAACAATTTCCTCTAGTGTAAACCTAGTCTGAGAGGAGGTATTTGGATCTTTACTTGAGATTGAAACTATGAAAATTGGGTACCACTCCCCTGCTTTTCATGTAGAGATTTACAAGTAAACAGTGCCCTCCCTTAATTTGGGTAAAGAAGTAAACGCTGAGGGAAGAAAAGCCGGCAGGTGAACACACACAAACGAAAACGGACCCCCCCCCCTTAGCTCAAAAGTCTGTATCCGCCACTGGTAAACCCCACTCTTAGTCTGTGAGTTAATATGGTGACCCCTCTCCTGCCCCCCCCCCCTAAACAGGAAATTCTCATTGTAATGTTCTTAGGAGGAAGTTCAAGCAACGCCCGTATTTAAGGGATGCCCCCTTTCCCATAGGAATGGGTACACTTCCCACCGAAAAACAAATAAACTTGATTGATTACAAATGATCAGTTTATGTCGCTTTTCCAGTTATTGAATTATTCAATCAATTTTCCTCATCATTTATTTTCTTCATAATTCTTGCATATTATTGATGTTCCGGGATGTTCTGGGGGGAATGTCCCATGTTTCTAATTTTATTTAAGGCCAACGAAACACACTGTGAATACATTACAAATAACTGACAAGATAAAATCATTTGAAGGGGTTTTCCCTTTAGTAATTTTCATCTCCATTGCTTTCACTTTCAACGAAGTTCATTAAACTTGTGAATATTACACCAAACAACAAACCCGTCGAGCTTAATCTCGTTCAAGGACAAAAATTACTCATTGAAGTCGAAAATTAAAGCCCTCACTTAAAAATAGCATTACAGAAAAGTAAAAGAGATAATAAAATGTCATGTTATTCAAAGTAGGTTTCGAAACGTTTGAAATTCAGAGTTATCCATTTGGGTCATTTTTACTATTACAATTTTGACCAGTACGGGCCTCCATAATTTGTTATTCTTTCGAAAAAATCTCCGGTGAAGCCTTTCCAAACTTAAATTTAGAAACTGCCCGCAAATTGCTAACTCGCACAGTTTCTACCAAATTTTAGCAGCTTCAAAACAGATATTCAACGATATGAAGACTCAAACCGCAAATGAGTGAAATACGATTGACAAGAACAACTTACACGAGGTCTGGTTCTTCTCTCTTTCGTATGAAAGTTTCGAGTCAGGGCACCTTTCTGTAATTTCTTCATGAAAAAATATGGGTCTCAACCAAATGTAACCTTAACCAAGTGATCACTTGAACATTAAGTTAATTCATAATTTAAATAATTTCTACGACCAACCAAATCGTGGCATACATCGAAAATATATCCCTTATTCCCGTACCGTTGTGCAAGAAGCATGGAATAAATCGTAACGATTGAAACTCACCGTTATGAAAAAAGCAATCAAGTATTTTCTGTTCGGGAATATCAGCATAAATCCGGGAAAACGCTGTAAACTTTGGTTGAGTTATCCAGTCGAGAAACTGCGAATCGATGAAATTCCTGTCTCATATTGTTTGTTTCTACGATGTTTCAAATCGCTTACCTTAGAAGCGCTGGGGACTCACCCATGGTGTAACCTCCCTTTCCGAGAAAACAATCAAACTTGTAGTTAATTCGCCAATCGAAATCACTGAGTAAGTGAGCAAAACAAATCTTACAGACGAATGGACATCGGGTATCCCTTCCTCGAATAGTGCAGACAACACTTCCGCTTTTTTTCTGAGAAACGGTAGTCAAAGCGAGGCTTCATGTAAATTAGGAAAGCGATACATGTAACGCAATCTTAATTTTCGATGATTATAAAGAGAAATTAAAGATAAACTGATAGGAGCAGCGCTGTATCGGGGAGGAACAGGGAAATTGTAAGACACGAGGACTGGAGATCGAACAATACATATTTATTTTAAAAGCAGAGTAGTCACAATGGTTGCAGAATGAAATCATTTCGTTGCTGCTGGCGTGTAACATAACTTTCAAAATTGAGATTAGCATAATTCACAAAGGGTAGTAAATAATTGGTTGCGAACTCAACCGTATACATGCGTCCGCTTGAATGCATATACTTGACAAGCCCTCGTACAGCTTTAATGGTAACAAAGAAAGAAAACTGTGAAAACTTGCAATAGCGAAAATCAGACCTGAAAAAAGTCTGGTTTTCGCTATTGCATAAATAGCGCTATCTACTGCGAAGGATCGTGCATCATACGTATTTAATACCGCAGTTCAAAATATATGAACTTCATATATTCATTGTATCTGATTTATCATCACGGGTTTATTACGAATCAACTTAACGGCCTGCTCCCAGTTGGCTTGTTAGCTCAATTGGTTGAGCGCTGCACTAGTATCGCAGAGGTCAGTGGTTCGAATCCCGTACAGGCCTGATTTTTTTCAGGTCTGATTTTCGCTATTGCTTAAATAGCGCTATCTACTGCGAAGGATCGTGCATCATACGTTTCTAATACCGCAGTTCAAAATATATGAACTTCATATATTCATTGTATCTGATTTATCATTACGGGTTTATTACGAATCAACTTAACGGCCTGCTTCCAGTTGGCTTGTTAGCTCAGTAGACCGATTCACATTGGTGGTCACGTGACTTGAATTGGGTAAACACACCAAAGAACATGGCGGACGTCACTAGTTTCCTTGTAAAAGGTGAAAGGTTTTTGGCTGTTAACGAGCTCAAATGGGAAAAATCGCTATTAAACTTACCAAAAATGAGCTCTGACAACATAACTAACTTTACAAAGAAAACAGGAAAAAAGGAAACGGGCCCAAAGGGTTACAAATTGTTTGCCGAAAATTACCTTGACGATGTTTACACTGCTTCGTCACAACAATGTCAGTGGGTGAAAGGCAGGTGTTATCGGTCTCAAAGAAAAACTGAAGAACCACATTCAATGAAAATAGGGTTAGACAAATCTGGAAATTGTTTTAAATCCAACTGTTTTTGTAAAGCAGGGTAAGTAATGTTAACAATTTTGAGTTGTAAGTCGCTATATTCTTTCAGACGGAATGCTTCGATTCAACATAACCAAGGCCATTCTGCCTTGTCATTTCATTTTTTAGATCTGGTGGTCACTGCAATGTTCTTGGCCTTTTATACTTGCTTTGCCATTGGTAATTCTTAAAAGTCAAAGAAATACTAGCCGACAAAACGTGTACTAGCCAGTGATGAAGTCAACTTTTGCAAAATCGTGCAAAGATAAGGAAAAGAAGAAGAAACGTGCTCCAGTAAACTGCAGGCTTTATGATGCAAATGCTAAGAGAGTTAAGGCAATTGAAAATGAGAGAAATATCAAAGCAATGAGATATACTCTATCTAAAGAAGAAAGAAAACCACCTTTTTCATACCTCCTTCAAGATCAGCAGAGTATACAAAGTGTAAATACTATATTTGGAAACGTGCCACTTGGTTCTTACCTAGCTTATCAACTTGTAGATGAAAGGAACAGAAAAGTAAGTTTGACAATTAATAGACTAGAAAGTGAGACACTCCTTTCAGGAAATCAGCCAGACATAGTTTTACCCTTCCCAGATATACCATTCCCTGTAAATGATATTCAGGAATTTGACAAAGTAATATCTGAAAGGCCTCCAGAGGAACAATTCTTCTTGCAAAGGATTTAAGTGTCAGACTCAGAGGCACTAAACATCCAAAACATAACTGTGCAACAGAGTCTGTGTACAGAGTGGTACAATTTTAGAAAGCAAAGACTCACAGCTTCAAACTTTGGTCGAGTGTTAGCACGGAAAAAGAAACCTTCAGAAGCATTTCTAAGAAGTTTATTCCAGCCAAAAGATTTATCAAAAGTGGAATCTATAAAGCATGGCAAACAGCATGAATCTTTGGGAAGGAGTATTTATAGTAGAAAAATGCAAAAAAGGTTTAACAAATTCTTCATAGTTTATTAAAGTGGTCTTGTTATCAATCCACTTTTCCCATATCTGGGTGGCTCCCCTGATGGAAAAGTATTTGATCCATCTGAAAAGAATCATTTTGGACTGCTTGAGATTAAGTGCCCCTTCAAATGGAGGGATAAGTCTTTAGATGAAGCTTGTCAAGACCCTACCTTTCATTGCCAGGCTGAAAATGGCAAATTTTACCTGAAGAGAGTACATGTTGATGGATACTATGCACAGGTCCAAGGTCAGCTTCTTCTAACAGGACTTAAATGGTGTGACTTTGTGGTATATTTGAATGTTTCGAGGTGTATTAATGTTGAAAGAATATACCTTGACCATGACTACTGTGAACAGACCCTTTTGCTCAAGCTGAAAGAATTTTATTTTGATCATGCAATTAAGTACTTGATTGAAAATTAAAAAAGAGAACTTATGAATAAATAGATAAATAACTAAATAACTCTATAAATTTACATTGTGTTGTATTATGGACTGTTAATTATTGGTTTCATAAGGTTTTTAAACATACAGCACACACTCCATAATTGACTCACAACAGCAATCATGCTAACAGGAATTTTGGTAGAAAAAATCAAAAACTAACATTTCCAATTGCTCTTTCAACATGGATTCTGTGTTGAGCTATTGTCTGAGTTTTAATAACATCACTCTCGTTAAATTTTGGCTCTTCTCCAAGAAAAGGTGGAATATTCAGATTTAAACCAAGTTTCTTCAAATCGTCTTCAATGTCAAAACCTTTATCAGCCATCACTGAATCATTTGTCATTATCTCACCTACTTCAACTTCCTGTGTCAATAATTTTAGAAACCCACTTCTTGTGGTGATTTCCTTATCAGAAATAAGGCCACTATATAGTTGTGATACAAACAAAATACCTCCTTTGGCATCGACTCCCCATAGACATTTAAGAGTGTTTGTGGACTTGTAAGTAGAATAACTTTGAGATTGTTTTAGGAGAGAACATGGGCATTCTATTTTCAGTTCAGTACAATCCATTATTACAAGAGTGGTTGGATACTTAGCTTTGAATTCTTGAGGCATTTGGTTGATAATAACATTTCGATGAGGCCATATTTTGATCTTACCAAAGAAGATGTACAAATAATTGATCCATGTAATAAAAATGTTTTAGACATTTGCTTTAGGGATAGAGAATCTCAAAGCTAAGTCAAGATTGGTGAGTCTTAATTTAAGTTTCATCATAATTAGAAGAAATTCATCTTCTACAGAAAGTTTGTGGTTTCGAGAAGTGGGCCTTCATCTCTTTCACTTGATGAACTATTATCATCATCTGAATCTGAATCAGAGTCAGAATCAAACAAGATACCAGTATCCACCCGACGATCATTTGCCATCTTCGTATTCCAGTAGATTAGTTTACTTCTGTCTAATCCAGGCAAGACAAATTCCAAAACTTGTCTGAATTTCTCGTAGTCACTGAATCCTGTGAAGTGATTAAAATATTCCTTTCTGGTGGCTTCAGTACTGGCACTCATAAGCAAACTTTGAACTGAAAATCTGTGACAACAAGGTAGTTCTACCTCTACTTGAGTCCTTCTTGATATTTTTTCTTCACAACCAGCTTCCTTCCAGCTGGATCCTTCACCTTCAGAAGCTGTGTCTGTTTCTTCAGCTGCAGCTAATTCATTTACCCACTGTAATTTTCTTCTCTTTTCCGGAAGGCTTCGTTCCAGAGCGTCTTTCATCCAGGGGAATACAGAGGGGCATGCATTTTGCTTCAACCTTTTTTTGTTACTGTAATTATTAATGTAATCGCTTTCAACAAAATGAGCTGAACAGACTTTAGTACTGTCAGAAACGCGAAAATCTCTCTTAGGGTCTCTTTTGATTCTCGTTATCCAAACCTAAAAAAAAAATTTTAAAAAATTTAGTTAAACATATCACTTGTCGCTTCGCTTCAAGCCAGTCGCGGCAACAAATTGTCACATAAAACACTCGAGAAAGATAACTTCTTACCTTCTGTAAACTATTTCCTTTAGGAAAATAGTGAAAAGAAATTGTGCTATCCGTCGAATTATTTTGACAACCATAAACGCAGCAATAGTGGACCATTTTGCCCAGAATTATTGACTGCGTACAAAGCTTTGTCCAGAAAACTCAAGATGTCGGCTGTTTGTTTACCCAATTCAGGTCACGTGACCCACCTGAAGTAAATGAGACTGAATCGGTCTATTGGTTGAGCGCTGTACTAGTATCGCAGAGGTCAGTGGTTCGAATCCCGTACAGGCCTGATTTTTTTCAGGTCTGATTTTCGCTATTGCATAAATAGCGCTCTCTACTGGGAGGATCGTGCATCATACGTAAAATGTAATCCCATGAACACTCATTATTTCAAATACATCATTTCTTCAGAGAGCCAAGACATCATAACTATATCAAATTTCCTTGAGTAATTACTTCAAATTAAAATGAATTAACTGGCCATAAATGTAACTGGTTAGAGACATTTTTAATTGAATGTCGAAAGTAGTCCAAGATTGCTTTGGTTTTGCTTTATTTCTCTCTGTGATTGGTCGACAGAACTCGCGCCACTCTCTCAACCAATCAGATGCAAAGCGGAAACCAATCACGACTTGGTTCTCCGCGTTTTACCGCGCCTTGGGAAGTTTTAAAAGTTGTTTTGACTTGCAGTTCTCATTGGCTCTCAAAAGTATTTCCGTTTCTTCTGATTGGCCGTTGCGATAACTTTGGTTTGGTTTGACACTCAATCAAAAAGGCGAGAAACCCAAGGCAGTAATAAGTATTATTGGGAGCCCATTACCCGGAGCTTCCATCTTCCATACTGACCCTCTGGGCCAACCCTGTCCCGTATCTTTCTATTTTTAGAAGTACCTCCCACGGCGGTTTTCGCGGGTGTTTTTATAATAGCCAATCCTTAGAGAGCTGTCGTCTCTCTTGTGTTACGTCTCTATTGTGTCACTTGCAGGCCGCACGAGATTATTTCAATAAGGGCGGAAAGCGCGGAAAGATTAAAGAACCCCCGCAGATATCTCAGTTCTAAAAATAAAAAGATATGGGACAGGGTTGACTCAAGAGTACAACTGAGATGGAAGCTCCGGGTAATAGGCTCCTGGTATAATAACATAACCAAAGTAAAGCGCGCGCTCTGATTGGTCAATTCAGCGTCAGCAGCGTACACCCATTTGCCCATGGGTGTACGCTGCTGACGCTGAATTGAGCAAATGGAAACACTAGTTTTCCGCGCGTCTCTTTCGTGCTCAGTGAGATTTGTTAAATAAAAGAAGCCTCTTTTGCTACAATGTACCAATGTTATGTTATAAAACAAATGGTAAATGCCACAGTGCAGACTATCGAATTATGGATGCACTTGGGAGGTTTGCTAAGCACTCAAGAAGCTAGGGTCGCTCTTGATTATCGCCTCGCGCGACTCTTTCGCTTCTTTCGCGCTCAGCAACCTCCCGTGTGCATCCATAACTCAACAGTGCACACTGTGGTGTTTACCATTTGTTAATTAGAGAGGCGATCAGTATAGGGAAAAGTTGAACTGATAAAATTTATCTGATCTCCCTATGGCTCTTTAATATTCTTATGAACCTTCCGCATAAGCAGTTCATCAGCAGTCAATTTTCTATGCTCTTAAAATTCTGCTAGCGACGACTAATTCCCCCACTACGTTTCCCATGAAAACGATCCATCCCTAAAATCCTCTACCTCCCCCCCCCCGGCCCATAGATATGGTAAAGATTTACAGAGACTTGTCTAATTCTAAACTACAAAGATATATGAGACAAAAACAATAGCCAATGTTCTCGTTTGTTCAATAAAATTTAACACTAAAGGAGTCTTGTATTTATTTACGCTACACCTTTCAAAGACAAATGAATAAAGGGGGTAAATTTCTGAAGAAACTGTGGTGCTGCGTCGGTGGGGGTAGTAAGGTAATTTGGTTATATCAACTAAGTTGAAATTGTAAATTGGCCACCGTAACGAATAAAAAAGCTGACTTTTCGAGCATTAGCCCTTCGTCAGAGCGAATGGAGGAATATTGTGGGTTGTGTGTGTGTTTCGTGTATATAGTGGAGTTACGCTACAGGTGGGTGACGGGAAAACAAAAATGTATTAGTACAATAAAAAGCACTCGTTGGACAAGAGTATTGAGGCTTTCCGATCTACCTAAATGTAAGGAAAGACCGCAGACTGCCATATGCTGCTTAGAATGATTAGGTAGATTAAGGTGTCTAGCGACTGGTTATGATGCGTCCTTGCCATTTCCTTCGTGCGTCGCGAAGGTGTTCTCCTAATCGGTCACTTAGTAATCCTCCTATTTCGCCGATGTATATCTTGACGGAGGTCTCTATCCGATGTAAAAGGTGTTTCTTAGTAGGCTTTTTAGCTGATTTCTTGGGCATGTTAGACATTTTCTGACACAAGGAATGACTCTTTTTTATTAATGGATCCCGATATTTTCTCAACGTTGCGAATGAAGGGACAAGCTTTGCAAAGATTCTGACGTTTTGAATTAACCATCCAAACTTAAGAGCGGCCGTCCGTAAATGTCGCCTGGAGGTCACGGCAATATGAAAAAAATCGAAAATCCCCAAACTGCCAGAATATAGGTCTGGATGAACTATTTCTAGAAAAAATACTTTGAGTTCAATTGCATTTTTATTTTTCGCGAATGGCAGCAAAATCGGTTTTGTGGCTCTCAAGTCAGCTTCACGAAGTTTAGACAACCATTATTTGATCGTCGCTCGAAAATAAACAAAACCGTAAATGTGACCAAATATTTTCCTAATGAAAAGAATATGTATTTACAAAAAGTCTGAAGGGTTCTTTGTTCGATTCCGTTGCAGTCTAAATTTTTGGGGAATATTTGGTTTTGTCCAATATTTCACTCATTTTGGCGGACAATAAAATGGCAAAATTGAGAGTGTAAACTCGCACCTTGGTACATGGCATGGGGTTATATCAAGTTAATCCAGCGAAAGAATAAAGTTTCTTCTTCAAATAACTCCAATAAAATTTTAGGGCTACTCAAACTACGAAATTTTAGGACCCCAAGCAACAGTGACTCAGAGGTCAAAACGCGCTATTCCTTGTCACGCAATTGGAGTTGAAAAATCAACAATGCCAAGTGGAAACGATAACAGACCGCTTTGGGAGCGAGATATCGTTACTAATCTGAATAAAAAGTTAACTTTCATCAACATTTGTCGTTTCTACTGCTCAGGTTAGCTGAGATTTAAAATTTTAGCGGTTATTTTCGAACAAAAAAAGCCGAAATGTAACATCGTCCAGTTCGAAGCGGCCAAGAACGGATACAAACTGTAAAATAAATATGTTTGCCATATTTACACTTTGATTTGCGTATCATTTATAAATTTGTACATACCATGCATCAGCGCCAAATATTGATGGTGTATTCGCTTGGTGAACTGCCCTCGCTCCGCTGTCTCGAAATGTTCAGTTAGATTGCGTGACAGACAGACCCACAAGTCCTGGGTCACAATAATATTACAAGAAGAAACGTCTTTATCTGAAACTCTGGCACTCTTCCTCTATTTTCAGTTTTTTTTGGGGGGACGTTTGATTATGCGCGAATACTTTTTGGGGCAGTCTTTCCCTCTATTCACCCCCCTCCTTTTTTATTCACTGAACTGTTGACATTTTACAGGCTTCATCAAATAAGCTTTCAAAGCTTATCTAATAAGCCGGGCCTGTAATTTTTTAACATCTTGATTAGTGCAGGAACATGAATTGTGTATTCGCTTCAAAAGCCACAGCCGTTGACTGCCCTCCTGTTCTGTTAGGCATTAAGGCATTAAGGCACGCGTCTTTACCATAAACACGAGCACTCTTCCTTTATATTCAATATAGTTGAGAACCTTAAATTATACTTAAATGCTTGTAAAAACACTAGTAAAAACACATTACTCGTCATGTTACTGTGTTTTTACTAGTGTTCAACTTTTGAAGCTGCAAGCCTCCCACATTATTAGATGCCTGGGAATCGTGACCAAACATCAATCGCTTAGCACGAAAAAACTGATACGATCACTGTGACACTTTCGATATACAAAGATAAAATGAATGTCTTCACGTTTGACACACAATCAGAGTACTGCTGCGTCGATAATCTGTACCACGGTGCGCTTTTGCACAGTTGTGTATATGTAACGACAATCTGTGACTACTCTGAACTTATTAGAGGGCCTTGTGGATGCAGTGGTTCTAACCCGACAAATGGTTTATGTGAGGCGATAGAAACATAGAGAGTCACTTAAGTTTTATGACTGCTTTGATTCAACTTTGAAAACGGAGGTAGATTTTCTTCTCGCCAGGGCAGGTAGCATTTCAATATTTTTCACGATTTCTTATTGATTCTGTGGAGGTTATGTAGTGTCTAAACAGTAAGATAACTCGAGAAGGTATCTAACGATGGTTACTGAAGGCCTTGGACATGTAGTTTTGCTTCAGTTTTTTTCCCGAGTTATACTTCCCACATTAATTAATAAAAGTATGAGAAAATTAGGTCGTTGACTGTGGTGACGACAGCAGATAAAGACATGCTTTTAGTTATTACAAGCATTTTCAAACGTGAGTCCCCCAAATAACGTTCAAGCATAATTCAACGTTCCCAAAAGAAATAATACTGAATATAAAGGAAGAGTGCCAATGTTTGTGGTAAAGACGCGTGCTCTTGCAATTGTGGCCCAGGACTTGTTGGTCTGCCTGTCACGTAATCCTTACGGAAGATATCGAGACCGGCAGAGGGCAGTTCACGGCAGCGACTACACAAACAATATCTGGCGCTGATGCACGGTAGGTACAAATTTATAAACAATACTCAAATCGAAGTGTAAATATTGCAAACATACTTATTTTACGGTTTGTATCCGTCCTCGGCCGTTTCGAAGTGGACGATGTTACATTTTGGCCTGTTGTTTCGAAAATAACCGCTAAAGTTTTAAATCTCAGTTAACCTGAGCAGCAGAAACGACAAATGTTGATCAAAGTTAACGTTTTATCCAGATTGGTAACGACAGTTCGCTCCCAAAGCGGCCTGTTCTCTTTTCTACGTGCGCATTGTTGATTTTTCATGATTTCAATATGGCGCTTTGAACGCTTGCGTCCCAATATAGCGTTGCTAAGCGGTATCCAGGCACGTGACCTAATCCTGCAAAAGGGCCTAAGTAACAAGGAATGGCGTTTTTTGACCTCCGAGTCACTTTTGTTTGGGGTCCTAACATTTCGTAGTTTGAGTAGCCCAAAAATTTTATTGGAGTTATTTGAAGAAGAAACCTTGTTCTTTCGCTGGATTAACTTGATATAACCCCATGCCATGTACCAAGGTGCGAATTTACACTCTCAATTTTGCCATTTTTTTGTCCGCCAACTGAGTGAAAGGGTCTATTCAAGACAACAATGTGTTGCAATGAGTTTATGCTCTTTGATTTACCATAACAAACAAGGAATCAATTCTGCAAATGATCTGGTGTCAATAATCAATATTGGAAATCAGTTGTATTCAAGTTTGTCTCAGTTAACCAGACAATCATTTTTAATGCAGACAGAATTATTCACTCTTTAAAATGTGTTCGAGACTGACTATGAACTTCAACACAGTGAAAGTTACACTGGCACTATTCATCAAGAAGCTGCAATGGAAGGATATCAGTACTGTACCTCCTTAGATAGAGCCTTTCAATCACTTATATCCAAACATTTCAACAATTTTACCTTGACAAAAGGATGCACTGCAGTTGCTATTTATTGTAAAGGCAATGTTGGCTTGAAAATATTCGATTCTCAAGCAAGGGATATTTATGGTAGAAGCCATTTTCAAGGTACATGTGTGCTGCTTGAAGTATCATCACTGAATAGCTTAGTACATTATTTTCAGAGTATACATAACGATATATTTGAGTTGAAAGGGGTTAAAATTGATAAAGTTCAAAATAGTGCCCATTTTCAGTCGTGCCTGTGAAACCAGAAAGTTCAATGTGAATTGTGTTGTGGCTGTCTATTCACTCTGTTACTTCGTAATAAAATCATGTAGATTTTGGAATTCAAACATCTTATCTAATTTTATTCAGTATGGCAAAAGATTATGAAAATTCATCTTTGAACAAGTATTTACTGTCAGATGATTTGCCAAAAACTGATGTTTGTGGAACTGAAGTAAGTTCAGATCTTAAAAGTAATTACAGTGAAGGAATATTGTCTGATTCAGTTGAGAACAAATCAATTCTCGAAAATCTTGTAAGAAATAATCCACAAGATTTTTGACGTGGTTTTCAGATTTTTGTATGACAAGTATTTTTAAACCTTCAAAAAGGTCAAATACGTGTATTCCCTCTTGCTATTTATAAAGAAAGTGAAGGTGCATGGAAGAAAATGATACACATACTAAAGTCAAACTAAGAAAATCATGAACACCAATGTATAGAATATTTGTTTCACCGCAACTCAATAATACAAAACATCTCTCAAGTTTCACCAATATCTTGCATTCTTTTGAAACAAGATCATTAAAAATAACTCAGGAATATGAGAATTCACGCTTTTCTTAGTTTACTAACAGCCAAATTCTTCTCAACTCGAATAACTTGGGTGCTGCCACGCTATGAATTCATCAAAAAATTTCAACCACGGCACTATCATATTTCACAACAACTTCAAACAAAAGCCCGAGTTCACGCAGCCATGCGTCTAGTTTTAGCCAAAGATAGACCAATTCTTGCCCATTGTTTAAATGACCGATTCTGATAATTTCACTAACTTTCACAAAACGTTTGAAAAATGTTTCATACTTTTACACACTTTAAACAGTGGGGAACAATTTCATTGATGAGCACATTTCGACTACCTTTTAGTTTCCTCAAAGTTAATTAAGTACTTCGGGTAGACATGAAAATCATTAAAAACAACAAAGATCGTCGGATCTTCCTCCCTATTTACTACCGAGTCGAAGAGGATTTCGGGTTTGCTGGGGTCTTTGGCGGGAGGTTTTTTCAGTCCTTTCTCGCCAACGGTGTACTTCCCAACCAACACTCTGGCTAAATACATGCAGCGTTCATCATTTGGGCCTGGTTGCGAGTATGAAAAAGAATAACGAGCATCTTTTGCAAAATAGACACCATCACCATACGCTGCACCTGTGAAAAAATACAAATTTGATATTACTCCTCAGGAAGTAAAACGACAGCAGTAAGTCACTTTGAATGACAATCACTAAACCTACTCTACGTACAAGTCATATGGCATGAAGGCAGATAACGTGGTAGATGGAGGGATATGGCTGGGAAGTTGTTCTGTGAATAGCTAGTGCAAGTTTGAAAAAGAAAGAAAAACAAAGATACCAAAACCCGCCTTATATTCTTTAAAATGCTTACGTACAACGACAAAACTGGCCAGAAGTCCACGAGAGGCATATACAGTAGGAGCCATACTTCATCCAAGTTATTTGGTACACCTCCCTTTTAAAGGACTGGTTATTGGTTAATCACAAGGATTTAAACTATTTACGGACTTCTGCACGTACCATGAACGCCACACAAACTTCTATTAAATCCCTGTACGTTGATCTCCTTCACACTGTCAGGCTTCGTTCCGTGAAACAGTTCCAGTTCGTTGTCGATGGTTCCATTCTTTTCATCCATGGCTTGTTTCCTTAACATGTACGAATTGAACATCGACGGATTTTGAATTCTCTCGATCTTTTTAATAACCACTTTTCCATTCATTAACCGAAGAAATTTCTCTCCAACCGCTTTATATTCTTGAGAGTCATTTGGGAGGCTGACCATGTGAAGGATCTCCTCTTTTCCACGGTCGTCCCGAGGTTGTGGATCCCATTCATCAGGAAGAGGAAGCACTGTTGATATAACAAAGTTACCTTACTAATTTCAGTAAAAATTTCACGCATAACAACTTGATGAATCTATAGCATTAGTTGAATTTGGGAAAAGATAAATCTATGATCAGCTAAGTTTGAAGATATGTCTTTAAAAAGTAACGCTCTTTCATTTCAAACAAGCCTCCTGGTGACAAACACTCAATCCTGTCTAAAAGACGAGAGATGAGATATCGACCGGTGACACAGCCCTTACCATCTTTACGAAGGACCATTTTGATGGCGCCAGTTCTCAGGAACGTGACCTCTTTGCTCCCGAAGTTGATCTCAGCCTTCCGGTCCTGATGTGTGAATAAGAGTGACGGTTTCTTCTCTTTATATGCTGATTCTATTTCATTATTGGCCATCTTCTCGAAAGCGGCAAGTTTTCCCCCTGGATTGACTAAGTACCATTGAACGGTTTTAGACATCTGCTCTGCACGTTCCTCTTTATGTTCTCTCTCCATCTGCTCTTGGATTACATCCGAAACTTCTGAGTTAACGTCCATTACATCTTTTGGAAGTCCTTCCAGTGTTAGCATGTTCGGCTCTGGTTGCTCTAGTCTTACGTCTCGAGCACGAGATTTACGTTTCAGCTCACGCATGCATCTTTTTGGCAGACGACCTATAATTTCGTGCCTGATGACGCGAGGGTTGCCACAGGCTTTTTCTACACCGTCTTTCAAGGCTGTCAAAATTGCATCAAATGACTCTGACCGTGCATGGATGACGATCTTCTTGCGCCGTTTTCTTGTTAACACATCGATAGACGCTCCTGAACCCATTTCGTAGTAGCCTTGATCATCGTCTTCATCGTCAGGGTGGGGAAAGTCATCAGTTTCGCCCTGGATCGCTTCCAACTCGGCCACGAATGCTGCAGTGACAGAATTGTCAAAAACTACAACTCTAATCTCCCGAATTGAACGGTCTGGTCGTACCATAAGTGCACGGATTGCCCCGAAGACCAATTCTGCTGATTCGTCCGCAGTTTGACCTAATCCTCCACTGCCAACTGCCGGAATAGATACGGATTTCAAGCCCATGGAGTCCACCTTTTCCAGTGCTTTCTCTACGCATGTCTGAAGGTTCTTCTTGGTTACAGGTCCCACAACCATATGTGCGATGCACTCTGCAGACAGACGCCCAGCAGATGTGATCACAACGGACCCAGCTGGGTGCTTTGGGGCTTTCGTCTTCAATTCTTTTTCGACAGTGCTCCCACTTGCCTTTATGATGGCTCCGCTCAAATTTCCAAATTTCATGTTAAGATCTTTAGTAACAATATTACAAATGGCATCTGTTCTTTGCTCGGTGATGTCTCCTTTCATGACCTTTAAAACCACATCTTCAACGCATACCTCTTTAGATTTAAATTCAGGCAGGGCAGGTGTTGGCTTGTTCTGACGAGCTTTTGGTTTTCGAATTTTCAGTCTGGGCTTTTGGTTTCCCTTGAAATCTCTAAATTTCTCTGTGAATGTTTCAATCCCCCTTTCATCCTCGCCATATACAACAAACTTAAATTCTTCCAGGGGTGAGTCTGGATTTGAGCGGCTGTAATCAACTGCTGCCTGGATCAAAATCTGGACCGCAGTGTCACAAGGGAAACCCAAGTTACCAGTTCCCACAAGCGGCATACTTATTGAACATGCACCAAGTTCTGAAGCTTTGTCAAAGCACTTCCGAAAAAGCTCTTGAAGAAGCTGTCAAACAATACCAAAAACAGCGTAATTAAAATAGCTTTCCCCTAAAACTAATTAACTACGTCGCTGTTCCTAAAAGTATGCAGGACTTTTGTCCCACCCAAACCCAATATATGGCCTCGACAACAAACTGGCCTGAAATAAGTAGCTCCAATGCTCAAAGGGATGGAGAATCTACTTGCATCTTCACTACCGAAAAACACTGTTTAAACTCAACGCTTTTTACAATTATCTTCAGTGGTAGACTCTTGATCAGCTTGGCTGTTAAGAAAATCCCGGAGCTGTATATTGTAACTAATAATATTCATTAGTCAATTTTGCTAAGGTATGAAAATGGTTATGGCAACAGGAATTTTGAGACATTTTCCTATGTCATTTCAAAATCAAGGACGATTCTAAACAAACATTTTTCCACACACAAAATGACATAAAAGTGATAACTCACCCGGTAAAATATTTTGAGTTTTCAAAAAAATTAAAGTTAGCCGACCATAATCTTAGTCTGACCTGTTCCTGTTTAGGATCTCCTTTCCATGGGCAGCAAACACAATGGATCACATGACGACAGTGTAAGTTTCCTGGGCCAGTGTGAACGATGTCACCTTCATCAAATTGCTTTCCGAAAGTCTTTTTTCTTAACTGCTCTTGTAAATCTGGGCCAGCAGCTTTACTGATGGCATTTGCAATGGCACCAATGGCAAGATTAAATTTTGACCCGACGGAACAAACTAAAATATCAGCCTACAAAAAAGTGAAAGTTATACGGAGTATTAGAGAAATGAAATTCAAAAACTAACAGAGGAAAAAAAATACCAAACATGAACAAAAGGTTGTTAAGAAAATGAATAAGTAAGGGCAAGAGATTTTTCTCTCAGTAAGGGAAACATTGTGCCTGTCTGTACCGTAAGGCACAAACCTCTACCAATTATAAGACCTGGAACAAACCTGCTCATCTGCGATATTTCCTATTTTCCACGTGACATTTTTCCCCTCTGCAGTAGAGAACGTTTCTACACCTTCAAAATTCTCTTCGATTCCAGTTTCATCGCTAGATGGTTCTTCGCTTTCACTATCATCATCATCACCTTCGTGTTCCTCTGCTTCGTCCATTATTCTGATGATACATTTCTTCTCCATTTCGATGGTTTCTGTTAACCGTCTTCCCTCTTCCTGGGTCAGGAAAGTTTTCATACCAGGTAATGAAACTGTTAAACTTTTTTCTCTGATGTTCTCCAGCAGAATGTATATCCTCTCTTCAGCTTCTTTCACGCCCTCTTCATTCCCAGAATATTTTATTCTCTCTCCCCTTTCATCTACGGCTATTTGGACACCAAAATGGTGAAGTTCATCTGTGATTTTCTTCAGCTCCTCTTGGTAATAGTTCTTGAAGAATTTTCGATGAATTTGCGAAGTAAGCCTCGTTTCACCTTCCGTCGCTTTCTTTTCATTAAGAAAGTCTCTCATTCTCTTTACGGCTTCCATGACGTCTTTCTTGAACCCAAACACAGCTATGCAAGCCAGTTCACGTTTGTGGCGGATCGTAAGGCGTTTCACCAACTTCTTACATAGGTCGTCCCAGTTCTTTGAAGAGATCAGGTCGTTATCCGTAATGCGGAACTCAACATCATGGTTACTTACTAGTACCTCTTTCGCCTTGATTTTTCCTTGCTGGGTCTCGTGGGGTGTTCTCCCAAGAAAAATGACTTTCTTACTTCTGTCATCAACGTTAAAAGCGCATCCGTCTGGCAATTCTTCATTCATCTTCCTTCGTCCAACCTTCGTTTTTAGTATCTCTATAATTTCCGGGGGAACAGCTATTGCATTTTGGTCAATTTCGTCTTGACGCCTTCGGAGATAAGGTACGACGGATGCCATGGATCCCTTAGGTGTTTTAATTTCAAGGTTTTTGTTACTCGGATTGATCCTAACTTGAATGTCTTGGTGAACTTCCTTCTTCAAAATGTCCTCAATCCGAGCATTTTGGAAGAGAAGCAGCTTCTCGCTTGCTATATCAGTAAGCGTCCTCCTCTCCAGCTTTTTCTCGTCTTCTTGCTGCCGAATGACCATTAGTCGACCTCCAAGTTTTTCCTCAAAATCTGACATGTTTGATTTTTGACAAATTAACTTAACGGTACGCGAGTCTTTCAACAGCTTAACATGCGCTGTGAATTTTGGCAAAAATCCTTCTAACTGTGGTAATTGATCGGTTACTGCTTCCCAAATCTCTTCATCTACCGGTAATTCTTTTGCGGTGCAACTATCAATGAATGAATCGACTATCTCAGAACAGCGACTTTTCCATGCTTTCTCATCAAATTCGTTGTCAGTTTTCTTCCCACTGCATTCATATTTGATCAGCACGTACATTTCTCCGTTCTTCCACCGTAAGCCAGCGTGTTCACTTGAGTGAAGACGCTCTCTCAGTCTGGGCTCTTGGTTGGACTTTAACAAAAATTCCATGATGTCTTTGTCCACGAGCTTGTAAAACTTGGGCTGGCTGTCTCCTTCCACTTCACCTGAGGTTCCACGTGTTGATCTTGACGGTTCGTCAACAGGTGTGAGTGTTCCCATAAAACGGTAAAAGGCCTCCACATGAAAAGGTTTATCATCGAGAAAGTGATCGTCCTTGATAGACTGCAAAACACCTGTAGAAAAAGGAAATGATGAGGGAATGGTCATATTAACAAGGAGGCTTGGAGGAGAGATAAACGTAGTCATGTTGTGTGGCTTTTCTCCCCAAGCCTAAAACTTGCAACTGCTAAATTGATTGATTTGTGCGATAGCATACTTTCAAGTCCCTTTCCCCATAATTTTCTGGTGATAAAATTTTCATTCTATTAGGGTGCATGGAGTATACTTCTACCTGACATCTTGTTCACTGTATACCTTTTTTTTCAACTGAGCTATATATGTCCAAGTTAATCTATGTTTCAAAGTTTTTCCTTCAACACCAGGCAGAACCTTGGACCACATGATTTTTAGTCTTACTGAAAATCTTAAGCTTCCACCCAATTTTAGAAATCTAACCTTACCACCTTATAGATCCAATATAAAGTCGTTGAATAGGTATTTGATATAATTTGATATATCAACAAAGTTGAAATGGTAAATTGGCCACCGGAACGATTACAAAAGCTGACGTTTCGAGCGTTAGCCCTTAGTCGGAGCGAATAGAGGAATTGTGGGTTGTGTGTGCTTTTAAAGGCAGAAAATGGAGCTACGTTATTGGTGGGAACATGGCAACGAGAAAAACATGAATAAATTAGTGGAATGAAAAGCGTTCGTTGATCCCTGTGGGATTTAGACTGCCGGTTTGAAAGATGAGCTTTTGTTCAAGATTTTTACGGCTTTCCGTGCCACCTAAGTGCAAGGAAAGACCGCAGATTGCTATATGTTCCTCTAAAGAATTATTAGGTAAATTAAAATGTCTAGCGACTGGTTTCGATGTGTCCTTGTCATTCCTTTCCACGTCTCGAAGGTGTTCTCGGAATCGGTCACCTAGTCTTCTGCCTGTTTCGCCGATGTATATCTTTTTGCAATAAGTGCAAGTTATGCAGTAGATTACATTGGCGGAGGTGCATGTGAAGTGATCGGTGATCTTAATGGATCGTTTAGGTCCCGATATTTTATCAGTGTTGTAACTGAAAGGACACGTTTTGCATCGTGCACGAGCGCATTTAAAAGTGCCTGGTTGGTAATTAGTCTGAAAAGAACTTCTGACCAAAAAATTGCCTATGTTTTTGTCGCGTTTGAATGAAATGAGCGGAGGCTACGAAAAGATAGTGCTTGTCCCTGGATTGTTTTGAAGTAATTTAAAGTTTTTAAGAATGATGGATTTAACTGAGTGGTTGTGAGGGTGAAACGTGAGAGTGAATGGAATGCGGTCGGAATCTTCCTTATGCGACGTTTGTAGTGCTGAATGTCGATCAATAAGTTCAGCGCGGTGGTAACCCGCTTGAACGACGGAAACAGGGTAACCACGTTTATCGAAGAACTGGTATTTGAAATGTTGGGCCGCCTCGACCCTAACCCTCACCCCTACGAGGAAACACATCAGATGAAACTGTTATATTTATAGAGTAACTCACTCTTTTTGTGTTTGAAGTAAACGATAGCTCTCTTTTCCTTCACTTTTTCGTCCCATGGATTGCTGAATTTAATATCTTCTATTTCACCCCAACCATCAAAGTAGCTTGCTACTTCATCCTGAGTAGTTTGTTCAGAAAATCCACTCGCGAATATGCTCTTGCACTCAGGGGCTCTTTCAATAACCACCTGCACACCTTCAAGGGGCCTATTTTTCGCCGCTTCGAGAATGTCTGCAAAACCTGAAACCAACAGATGATTCATTTTGTAATAAATACTTTATTCAAGTTCAAAATCGATCAACTATTTCTTCACAGCTGATACAAACCAGCGATCAGCGAGTTTTTTTTTTTTTTTTCTAAGCTCCGAGGAAAAATACCAGTTATGGGTAAAATGTCCGTTCATATCAAATGTTAAATCATCGAATAATGAGAAAAGAGCACAATTACTGTTCGCTTAATATCGTTAACTATCAAATAAGAAATTTTTATTCCACTTCTATTAAATAATTTATTATTTTGACTTCAGTTTGCGCAATAAATCCTCCGGCATCATTTCGTATGGGGTACGCGAAAGACGAAAACATCAAAAAAAAAAATCGACACGCTTTAAAATTCGTTTCTAAAAGAAGAATCAAAAATCAAAGCCTAGATCGTCTAATGCAACTACTTTGATGCTCCTTATTTTTTTTATTTTTATAAACTGTGGCATATTTTGCGCGTTCTCATTATCTTTTTTTTAGGTAAAATGACAGTGGTTGAATAATAAGGTGCATCATACTGTTTAGCAAATTGTGTTACCTCTTGTGATTACCTATAATCTTGGGAGTGTCTAACGTCACAATGGCTTTTCCATTTGGTTTAAACCACTCGACATACTTCACATCATAACTGCTTATTCTTTCAATATAATTCTTCACAGCGTCTGGTGTTGTTTTGTAGTGTAAACCCAATACGTACAATTTGTTCCACTCATACTTGATGTTAGGCTGTTTGAATCCTTGGGAAGCTGCATCTGGACGCTGACGTGGCTCTAGCTCAGCCCCACTTCGGGGTCCATGTCCCCCTGGCAGAGATGGAAAATTACCTTCCAGACAATACTCTTGGAACACATCAAGCTACCATACTCGTGGAAAGTTTAAAAGATCAACCTAAGCGCTTTTAATCCTTTGAATCATCATACCAAAGCTTAAAGATCTGTTTTTGACTATAAGTCCTACTTTAATTTGAGAGAAAAATTCCTATTTGCAACTTAATTTGCAAATTTTCTACGGCAGACTGATTTTATCTATGACTAACTTTTTACTACAAGGAAGATCTTCCTCCGAAAGTACAGGTGTTGAAGGGCATTTTAACACTAGAATTGGAATCTTTAGTTTGTAACCAACCCTAAACTGGCGTAACATGTGTTTCGTTCGAGAATATTACACTGATTTCTGGTTTTCTGGTTTTCCCTCTCCGAAAAAAATTAATATTCCAAAGTCGATTCGACCTTGATACAGTGCCAACTAATGGAAATGCCATTCTAGGAGTACAATTAATCTATTCCTTTCTGTTTTGTCATTTATTCTCTAAACATTCACTTTATTTGATGTCACTTATCTACCTCCTCTTTGTTGTGGTCCTCCTCGTGTGCTGTCAAAGCCTCGTCCTCGCCATTGTCCTCTTCCTCTTCCTTTATCCCCTTTCTTCCAACGACCATCGTCACAATATTCTCTGGCCGCTCCTTCGCGCACTTTCTTTTGCGAAGAATGCGTACCCCTAGCAGCGGGTTTCCCTCGAGGCGTCCCACGAGCTGTTTCATTACCTCGACCCCTTCCCCGTTCCGTTTTTGCTGGAATAAAGTGATTAATCGTTTCAGTCACACCTGATTTTTAGTTTACACGTGTCTTTCGAAGCAACATCCCTGGACAGGTTGAAAATAAATCAGCTTTTTTACAAAACAGCCAGCATTTCATTTGAACTAATTGAATTAAACAGGAAGTTTACAAGTCAACAAGAGCTGGTTAAGAATTGGTCCTGTATAAGTTCATATATTCAGCATTCAGGTTTCCAGTTGAACGAGGGCAAATGTAAGGAGCAACGCATCTCGTTTTCAAGATCCCCACCTGACTTTGACGTAATTGTGGTCAATAGTAAGGAGTTAGAGTGCGTTCATAAAGCTAAGATGTTAGGCGTCACCTTCTCAGTTGATCTTAAATGGAACGCGCATGTAGATGAGATAGTAAAGAAAGTCAACAAGCGGCTTTCCTTCCTACGCCAATTAAAGCGCGCCCAGGTTAAGTCTAAGGAGCTCGTTTTATTCTATCTTACAAGTATTAGATCTGTTATGGAAAACGCATGCGCGCTCTTTCACAGCTGCCTACCTCAATATCTATCAGTTGATTTAGAAAGATGCCAGAAGCGCGCATTATGTATAATTTTCCCTAATAAAGAATATGACGAGGCGCTAGCGTGCACTGGGCTTATCTAGCTGCACGAGCGGCACGAGAATATTGCCAACAAGCTCTTTTCTAACGTTCTTGTACCAGGTCACAAGCTGCATAAGCTCCTGCCGCCCAGGAATGTATCTAGAGTAGACTTTAGGAAAAAGCGCGCTTTCAATTTACCTGTGGTCTGTACGAACAGGTGCCGTGATAGTTTTATCTTTCATCATTCACGCGCGCTTTGTATAAGCTGACCTTATTGTATGTTACCTAATTTTTAATCTTTTAAAAGTACGTTACCATTTTTAATATATTTCTTAATATTGTAAATGAATGCGTAATTCAACCTTTGGTTGCAATGTTTTTCAAATAAATAAACTATCTATAAACTATCTAAAACTATCTATCTCTAACTATCTATGTATAAAACTACAATGGTGAGAGAAAAGAGAGCTAATGTATGGTTTTAAGGTAATGTACTCAATCAAATTTAAAACTGTGAAAACTATTAGTACACTCTAAACATTTTTAACGGGGTTGTTCTTACCAGCACCCTTTCGAGATCTGGAATGCCGGCCTCGAGGTGGAAGTTCATGCCAGCTTTCTGTTTCAGCTCTCCATCTCACTGGATCCCTCTGGTGACGATCCTTTTCAGATACACGTGTGCTTTCATCAGTGATTTCTTGGACCTTTTCATGAGGACGCGTGTTTTTGTTGTCTAAATGATATCAGTGAAAATCATGTTTAGTTAATAATTGTCACATTATTTTGAGGAAATGAGATGATCTTAAAGATTCTGCTAATCATGTAATGAATTGAAAATTAAAGGAAGACAGCTTGTTCTCGATAACAATGACCATCAAGACAAACAAATTTTGAAACAATTTGACTAAGAAAATGTTTAATTTCAGAAAACTGAACGTACCTGAATGCTGTAGGAAATACTCTTGACATTTTTTGTACTCATTTTCCAGAATAGTTACCGTGAGCTTTACATCCCGAAGACCAAGTTCAATTAAAAGTTCCTGTGTAGCAAGGTACTTTTGAGCCATTTCGTTCAGATAACCTGTGCGATAGTCGTTCCACAGTCCGTCAAGTATTTCCAAGGAGATGCATTCCACTGTGATTATCAAACTCCCAAGCTTTGTCTCCACTATCAAAGCTCGACGAACCTCCTTTAAATACCGCACAAATCCATTCAGTTCTTCTGGTTTAGATGGGTCAATTGTGTTTAAGTATTTCATGGCAGCGAGATTTAAAACCTCTTGAGTTGTAGGAGAGGGGCTCCCGGCGACAGGGGTTCCTGCTCCTTCTTCCTGCGAGGTTGCTGTTATCTCAGAGACTCCCGCTTGTGGGTCAGGTATGTCGCAGTCAATACGCAGTGGAAGATGAGCTGATGAGAAATACTGAATAGTTCTATCATAAGATCACAAGGTAAAGTATGAAAGACGCTTTAATACCCAACTTTCATTATGCTAGAAATCTGATTATACATCTAAACATTCGCTCTGACGAAGGGCTAACGCTCGAAACGTCACCTTCGATGGCCAATTTACAATTTCAACTTAGCAGATATAACCAAATTACCTTGTCACCCCCACCGACGCAGCACCACAGTTTCTTTAGAAACTTTCACCCTTTATACATCTAAACTGCCTGCTAATTATCTAAACCAACTGCCATTTACTCGCTAATTGCCCAATAATACCAACTGGTTAACGAAATGTGCTATATTCTACGATAAATACAACTAGAAGGTGGATTCGTGCCATCAACGCGTTGCAATGAATTTCGAGGGGTAACCACGCCATGAGCATGATAACGTTTCAGCTCTTCTAAATCGATGGTGCTTTTTGAGCTTTCATAAAGCATTCCGTTACGAGATTTGACAAAAGAGGAAAAGTTTCGGACAAAGTTTCCCAAATTAACTCCTTCTGTGTTTTTTCCATTTCTGGAATGTTTTCTTGAATATAAGGCAAACGTTGATTTCTTTCTGCTGTAAAATAAAAAAGAAACGAAGTCAATTTCAACTGACCTCCTTCTTGTCGTGGGTTTTCAGTTAAGACACTAAGCTTACGATCCATACTCTGATGCAGCTTTCCCAGTTGATTCATCTGGTCTTTCATTTCCTGGGTTGTGTTCTCTAGTTTCTCTATGGATTTCTTAACTTCCATATCGTTTCTATACCAGCTCTGCAGTTCTTCCACATTTCGTTCATCTTCTTCTGTGAGGGGGTCTGTCAAAAAGTTAGCAATCGCCCTCTGCCATTCCGTTTCTTTCTCAGGACTAACGTTTCTTGCAATCCTCACAAGGGCCTCACTTATCTCGTTCCACAAATATAAAAACTGAGTATCATCTGATATCTCCATGTTCTGCGTTACGTGACCATAGATAGAGTTCCGGTAGTATTTAATTCTCGCTAAATCTGCCTCTAAAGTGTGATCTGCACTTTCTGGTAGTTCATCCCAACCTGTCACAGGAGGAGTCGGCACGAATATGTTTCTGAGTATTCTGAAAAGCAGGGTAACATCAAAGTCTTCTGACTTGCCGTAAACCCCTGGGGAAGGGTACAGGCAGTCCCACAGTGGTTTGGCGAGCTTTGCTGCTTTAAGTTGATTTACTATCCTCGGATCTTTCAGCAACTTGGGAAGATCATTTGGAGGACAAAACTTGTCAAAAATTTCCCTCAGGAGCGCAGTTCCTCCTGTTATTAGCAGACGAACCAAACGTTGGAAATTTGCTTTGCCAACACTCGAACGAAGTAAGGCGGTGGCCATTTTATTTATCTAGAGGCAGCTGACCAAAATTACATGTTCCCTTATGTAAAATAACAAACAGATAAGCAAACAGTTTCAAATGTGGTTCAAGTTACACCATGGTTGCACTTAGTATTTCATGTTCGTTTTCTGGATGCAGGTCTCGCCGAGGTCAGTAAAATGCTTGTGCTAAAATATGGAAAATCACAACAAACATAGAAAAACTTGATACATACATACGTTGATATCCTAGAATAATTGAGAATAATTGCTATATTTATTAACACACGTGTTATTTTACCAAACGAAAGAAATCTGAGTTGGTGACTGGTTGAAATAAAGAACTAACTTACGTGGGAATGAATGCAGGAGTAAGTGACCGGATGAAAGAATGAAAAACAGAATGAATGAATGACTGAACGAATGAATGAATGAATGAATGAGTTCATCCGTGAGGGAAAGAATAAGTATACCAACACATAAATAAAAGAACAAATGAATGAATAAAAAATGTAACCTGCTTTTAATTCAAAATAAACTTTTAAACTGGCAAACAGATAAAATGTTTATGCGTCGATGTTTTAAAATGTGTTGCGTGACGGGATGTGCGCCTGAAGCTTATGTAAATCGTCCAAATGAGTTGACCACGCGTGATTTCGGCTTTGAAAAATTTGCATATGTAGCACGGTTAAGTGCAAACATTTCAAATTACAATTAGAAACGGTAAAGTGAACAGGAGCTATCCTTTAATTCAGTCACAGAGTTTTGTCCCTTGTGTACTATATTTCAGCTTACGCGCAGGCACCGTAAATATTCCAGAAGTATAATTCAATTGAAATTCACCTCAGTCTAATTCATCAGTAGATAACATTGAACTGAGCCTATGCAACAGATATTTTATATACCTAGTATCTATCCTAAAACAGTACTGCTTTGTAAAAGTCAAGGGACCAATAAAAGTGACGAACTTGTTGGTGATGCCACAAAGATTATATCAAGGTTTAAAACTTGAAATTACCGCGAAACGCTGAAACCAATATTAGGTGCGGCACAGTTGTCGACAAACGAAAGGCGGCCGCGCTGGTTAAATTATGGACTAGTGGATATCTTTTCTTCGGTAAGATCAGGCTTTTACATTTCATTATATGGGCTAGAACTAGTTCAAAGTATTGTCATGGTCTACTTTTCAAAACATGTTTAACATGGTAGCAAAAAACATTTCATACACATCGAAGTTTTCAGTCTTCAGCCTTCAGTCCTCAGAAAGGATCAAGATATTCCCTTTGATTCGATCATTTGCTTTTCGATCTAAAGGTTCTTAAAACCTAGTACTGAAAAAAAAATTCATTAAATTATGCTTTCGCTTAGTGGCAGTGTTAAAATTCAGATCTACTTCGATGCGAGATGCAACAAGCTGATTCCGTGAAAAATAAGATGTTTTCGAGCAAGTACAAAAGCATCAAACCCAGATATAGATCGTAAACATTCTCCCGATGATACCAGAAGATCATTTTATGAATAGAGGAGTCTCTAGAGGCAAAATAAAATCCGTCTCAAGTGAATTAGAGACCAAAATTCTAGGAAAACTAGTATATCACTCATTTGAAATAACCCTGCAAATCTGTTAAATTATCAACATTTATAATTACAATTTTAACGCGCTTACCTTGATGTAGTGCTTATTACTCCCTCCTAATACGGCTTTTTAATCAGAAACAACTGAAAAAGCGGAATATGTTCTAGTAGAGAGCTCTGGGAAAACCAAAAGCAGCGATCTTCAGGCATTCACCGTGAGTTGAAAGCATGGCTTCTTCCATCTTAACACTTCCGCCTTTCTTCCCAGAATTGGCATCAAAACGAGGCTTACTTTCACTATGTAACGTAACGTCGGAGAGCTCACTGTGACAAGTATCGTCACCTCAATCAACTAACTTGGAAATGCAACCGTTACTTACCTCTTCGAGTTTTAGGGATTGCTGCCTAGGATTTAATGGGAAAGGTGCACTGATTGTTTTCTTTATGTGAGTTCAGGTAAGATTCTAAAATTGTGGACTGGAGCACAAACCGTTCGTAAGTTAAGGGAGACAGGAAATTTATTTACTAAGAGTTTGCGTGGACGTTTAAAAAGTGGAGAAAGAAAATTGGCGTTAGCTAGAGAGACACCTTTGAATAATTTAATTTCTTTTTCCGGTTGTTGAAATTCAAAGGAAAAAATATAAACAAAAAGGAACACAAGTTACTGTCATCAAATGCTGCATGACAATCTCAGAGCACGAGCGGTTACATTTCCTAACTGTCATCTGAGGTCCCTTACGAGATTACTTCCGAATGATCAATCATCGTATTCATATTTACGCTCATCCTGCATTTATCCCCGTCGAAATAAGCAAAAACCAAACCGATGCCTACGTTCCTACCACACTGAATCCTTAAAGTTAATATTTTAGCTTTTCTGCTAGTTGATGGACGCATCCCCCACGTGGTCTTGTGTAGTGCTGAGTGAGTTAGGCCCAGTTCAGACGCCGATCTTTTCATGAGCCGAACCTAATTCCTTGAATTAAGTACATGAAAAGATCGGCGTCTGAATCAATTTGGAACGGCTATTTCAATTTGGAACGGCTCACCCGTTCTTCCCGCCTGGCTTGGCCGAGAATTTCGCCTTTAGAACGCCTTTAGAACGGCTTTAATTCAGACGCCGCACTTTTCATTTGCCGATGCTAATGCATAAATTGTTTTAATGTATTTTGCAAGCAGTTTGACTGGTTTTACTGGAACTAAATTCGGAACGGCCAAAAAGAACGGCGTTTGAATCAGCAGACGTACTTTCTTTAATTTGGGTCGGTCCAAATTCGAATTGAGTTCGGCTCATGAAAAGTTCGGCGTCTGAACCGGGCCTTATTGTAAGAAGTGCAGAGATCTTTCTATTTTTCTTTCTTATCAATGTTGAGCAAGCTACTATTGACCCTTGCTCACCATAGAGTCTCCAGTAGCTCAGTGGTTAGAGCATCCGACTAGATCTCGGAGGGTCGTGGGTTCAAGTCCCATCTGGGGCTCGGATTTTTTCTATTACATTAAAAATTGTTTCATCTTTACATGCTCACTTTGGAGGTTGGTTGGCTGCATCTTGATATGCCTTAATGTGACAGCGTGATGCTGTTAGTGAGTTTTCACAGGTGCTTACCAATACTTGGCTGTGTAGCCGCGCGATGCGGTTCCAGTCGAGGCCCACATATTGACCCTTGCTCACCATAGAGTCTCTAGTAGCTCAGTGGTTAGAGCATCCGACTAGATCTCGGAGAGTCGTGGGTTCAAGTCCCATCTGGGGCTCGGATTTTTTTTATTACATTAAAAATTGTTTCATCTTTACATGTTATCAATGTTAGGAAGTTTAAAAAGCCACTACAGTAACGGCAACGAGGACGTCACTAATAAAAGAGTTAACGAGAACAATAGCTGAGCTTGTGCATAGTAAATCTTTGTAGATTTCTTTGCATCCTCTGCAAAACAACAACAACCTGAACAATCTTACAAAGCAAAATTTAACATAAGTACGAGAATCTTAAGAAAAATGGTGATAAGGTAGGATTTCATGCAAACACATGCACGCCACCACCGTGCTTCACAAACCCTCGTGACATGAAAGCACAACTTCAACAGTAACAAAGAAGGAAAGGTCTAAAGCTTTATAACTGTTAAACGGTCGTCTCGCCTACGAGTTGTTTATTTTAACTACCGACCAGGCGGTTAGCTAACATCATAGGTCGTTCCGCTTCGGCACAGCGTTATCAGCTTCTAATCAACCGAAAACTCGTAAGGGATTTAGGCTTGTCTCCGATATAAAACTCAAACGCAAACTGAAACTTGCGAGTAAGGTTCTCTAGGATAGGTACGACAACAAGCAGAAGACCTACGCAAGATTTCCGTGCACCTTACAACTCGTAGGCAAGACGACCGCAATTCTTATAACCTACAAAGACTTTTCATTTACCAATAAATCTGTATCCATGAATTGTTTGGCCCTCTTTTAAACAAAACGAGCCAAAACAGCACACTAATTCGATGGCAAAAATTTCCACAAACAATTTCTAAAATGTCCAAATTGAATTTACTTTTCGCCATTGACATCATCATTAGACACTAGTAATAAAATTCTCCCTCACGCAGTCGTTAAAACCTGATCAGATATTCAGGATAACACTGAGTATCGTTAAATACAACAAAGATGGTTGGAGTTCCACAATTATCTACAACAGAATCAAACAAAATCTCCGGCCTTGATGGATCTTTAGGAGGGGGTACCACCATGTCTTTGTTACCATTACAATACTGTCCTACCAGGACCCTGGACAAGTACATACACCGGCTACCCACACCACCCTTGCGAGCTAGGGCGAAACGAGTCGAATAGGCAGCATCTCTTGCAAAATAAACTCCTTTTCCAAAGCAAACTCCTGGAAGTGGAACAGCAGATTGGAATCAGTGCTACATTAAAGCCTTATATGGATCAAACGAGGAGAGTGAAGCACCGTGGGTAGCGTAACAGAATTGTTTGGAAGTGGACCGGACTTCTGGATTCATTAGATTTCTCACTGTCACTCTTTTTTGATAGCGTTTCTTCCACATATATACGTTTAAAAAAAGTTGACGAGTACTTGTTAATCATTTTGACGACGTAAATCATTAACTACACCGCATCAATGAAAGTCATCATTGTGGACAAAATGGATATTCAAATTAAAATTAAAATTGGGGGCTTTGGCACATCTTTTGTTTTGTTACCTTCAGTCTCTCTATATGTTGGGTTTAGTTGTAACACAAGCAGCGATGTAAAGGACCGCATGGGAACTAGTGATGGAAAAGACCAAATGGAAGCTAGTAATGTAAAGGAACACAGGGAGACTAGCTATAGAAATCTTAAATGAAAATGGAACTCATGTCATTGCACAAGGTACGAGTCCACAGTGATAAGAGCGTCCTTTAGGTTGAAACCAAGGAATCCTTAACGGCCAAGCGGTTACGCGATAAGATCTAGGTACGAGACAAGCTAAAAAGTTCTTACCATTAACTCCTGAGAAGCTTCTATTAAATCCCTGAGAGTTTATCAGTACCACGTTTTCAGGAATTGTTCCATGGAAAAGCTGTCTTTCATTGTCCCCGCCGTTGTCTTTATCCATTTTCTCTTTTCTAAGCTGGTACGTTTGGTACAGATGAGGATTCTGAATGCGCTCAATACTAGAGATGACTACCGAGCCCTTAACAGATTGATGGAATTTTAATGACACATCCTGGAACTCGAGAGATGACTGGCATAGATTCGCCGAGTGTACTGTGACGTCATTTCCAACTTAATTGCGAGGCATTGGTTCCCAGGTTGTCGGAAGGGCTGCTGCTAGGATGCAAGTATGAACAGAAGTTTTAGAGCGATAAGATTGTTAACCAGTCAAAGAGCATGCAAAAGTTGTGACAACCTTGTGGAAATAGATACAGATAAAAAGAACAAAAGCATCTGGACAGTAAAACAAATGGGCCTGTAGATTGTAAAATTCCTAAATTCTAAGTATCCCGCAAAAAAATTAGGTGCATCGAGCGGACATCAGTGTCATTTGAAGATCTTTCAAAATGATTTAAAGTGACTGACCTAACGATTTGACGATCTCGTTGTCTCTGCTAACTCTAGAAATTTCGTTTATACGTTGCCAAATTTCGCTGACCATTTCTGTCACGGCACTGGGTTCACCCTGGACAAGAATGACACCTGCCCACGTAGTCACTAACTTCACGTCAACTAACTTGGCGCTTTTCTTGAGATTGATGAGCTGTGTTTCCGAGAGCTTAACAACATCTTTGTGCGCGATCTTTTGAAATGTGAACGCGTCTGCGAGACCTTTCCGAAGTTTCTCTTTGGCTCTTTTAACAGCGATCTTTGTAGGGCCAGCAAGATATATTTGTATTTTGTCCTTATTTGGATTAGGCCCAGAACTCTGTGCCGCACGGGGCTTCTTTGCGGGTGGCTCTTCGGATTCGATTTTCACAGGAAGAAGAGTTGGAACCAGTCTTTTTGTCTCTTCTTGTTGTTGCATGAGCTTGTGTTCTTTCAAGAAGGTCTTCATCAACTTAGCTTGGAACAAAACGATTCTAACGACACGTAGATTGACACAGCTGCCAAGAATTTTATTCATTGCCTGGAACGTTGCCTGGGCCGAGTCTCCCGGACTGAGTCCACCCGCTCCGGTACCAGCCGCTGGTAAGGAGATAGACTTCAGACCGCTCGACTCCGCTAACAGAAGACATTTCTCAACACACTGCTGAATGTTTTTTTACTTGCAGATCCCGTCACAACCATGTGTATGATATTTAGTGCGGCTAGATTCCCACCGCTCGTTATAACGGCGGTCCCCTCTGGTTGATGGCCAAGTCTTGCACACTCTGCTTCTACTTGAGCTCCACTTGCCAGTGCTACTGCTTTACCAAGTTCTCCCGCCGAATGCATGTTCATATCCGAGCGAATGACGTTGACGATGGCGTCTGTAGTTTGCTTGGTCAGGTCATCTTGAACAACTTCCACGGTCGTGTAAAATCTTGCTTGCAAAGCAGCACTTTCCAGCTTAAAAGCATCAATAACTCTTTGATCACCGTGGAACAGAACAAATCGAATGTCTCTTACCAAATATTGAGAGTCATTCAAACAGAATTTGACTGCTTCGTCTAACATGATCCTTGAAGTATCGCGCGAAGGGAAACCTAAGTTACCACTTCCAATCAAAGGGAAGGCGATAGAAGATCCACCGAGCTCAGCAACTTTATTGAGGGACTTCTGTACAATGGATTGCAGCATCTGTAAGGGATAAAGGGATGGAACTGAAGATCATCAAAAAGTACGGTCAAACCTGTATAACGCGGCACTGTATTAAGCGGTCGGTTGTTTCTTTGTTTTCGCTGTAATTTTCACCTCTATTTAGCAGTCACCTCTATCTGGCGGTCGTGGTAACCCTTTATTGAGTCTCAACTGCTATTTTGTATAGTCCACGGTTCTACCTGTTTTGAACGGTCAGTTAAAGCGGGGCCACTCAAATAAAACAAGAGTAATCTTTCAGGTAGTAGATTTTAATACTTGTTTCTCTCCTATGAGTAATATTTTTGGGCGAGACTCTGTACATTTAACAGAAAGATCGCATTACTATTCACAATTATAATGTTCAACTAGGTCTTTCCCAGGTTCCACTCGGAACAAAGTAAATTTGTATTCTGTTACTCCAGTTTTTGTTACGTTATTGTGAATTTATTTCTGTTTGTGTAATTTCAATTATCTGTCCAAGTTCTGTTCCATTTGTTCAATTTCTCTTCTAGTGTTTTCAGTTAAGAGTTTATCAACTACACAGGTTCTACAAAACAGAACTTGAAACAGAATTTTGGCGGCGATGACCTATCAAACATTTCGGCTTCATTTACTCACCGCTTCCCCTTTGCCGCCATTCCACTTAGAACAGCACGTGTGCAGCACATGTTTGCAAAGTAGCTGGTAACCTGGTGTTAAAGTGATTTCTCCCTGCTGTGGTAGTTGCAAGACTTTTGCAATATCAGGACCAGCGGCAGTGAGGATTGCTTTGGAGCAAACTCCTTCGGGACAAACCAGTGTGTGGGCCTAAAAAAATAGTTTTAGAGAATCAGAGCTCTCGCATTCAGAAAACCACCATCTCAAAATTTGAAACGGCTGTTCATTATTAGGGCGGTGTTTCTCTGTGAGATCAAGGCGGGCCAGTTTTGTTAGCCTTTAGCCTCCGATATGGCCACCGAGCTCGCCATTATTTACTGAAAGTTTTCCGCTCGCGTTAAGATCTGCGACAAGTCGGAGATCTGACATTAATCATTATCAGTACCACACTCCTCCTCTCGCTAGCTTGTGTTACTAATACTTTCCCACCCTTATGAGAGCCTTCACAGACTAGTACTCAAGCCTTATATTGACGTCGGATCGCAGAGCTTAATGTGGAAAGCTCTTTGATGTTTAAAGCAAACATGGACAAACCTGTTCTAACGCTATATCTCCAATCTTCCACGAAACTTTGTGTCCTTTAAGTGAAGTGAATACAACAGATGAACCACTGAACGCGCTTGTATCTGAGCTATCAACACCAAGCGCTACGCCAGCGGTACCACCGTTTGTAGAGGGCGAACCCGCACCAGCGACCGCTGATTCACTGGAACTGGGGCAAGTCGCCGACTCGAGGAATTTCTTCTCAACGAGGACGTAGCATTTTTCCTCATTCATTACCATCTTGACCAGACTGTCAAGTCTTCCCTTTGAGCAGTAGCGGGCAATACCAGGCTGTTCAATCTCAAAGTTTTCACAAATCACTTTGTCAATGAGCACCTTCACTTTTTCAAGAGCTGTGCCCAGGCCATCTGCTTTGGCTGAGACGCAAAGCTTATTTTCAAATCCAAAAGCATTAACCACGACATCGAACAGTTGAAGGCTTCTCTCTATGGACCTGACTTGTGACCATCGATACTTCTGTATGAATTGCACTACGCCCTTAGAGCAGTAAATATCGTCAGTGCGGATAGCATTTTCTCCCTGAACGTTTTGTTGACTGGTATCCGACATACTTTTATTTGGGTGTTTGGATGACCGTCCCCTAGAAAAGATGACCCTAAAACCAAAAACAATAGTCAGGAACATCACAGCAAAGGGAGCAGTAAGCACCACACAAAAGTCGAGTGTGCCTGGCAGTGGCCGAAGTACACGAAATCGAGGTTCACTAATAAACTTTCGAGATAAATAAAATTTGCCAGAACGCATGTCGACTTTTAACAGTGGTTGTGCAAAGTCTCGTCACGCAAGCCTTCTTGGTAGCTGCTCTTCTAAATAGCATGCAAACGGTTCGTTTCTGAAATGATGAAAAACAATGAAAATCCAGGAATATTCCATTGCCTTTACTTTGCGGGTAAGTTTTCAAATGTAACTTTTAAAAATCTCGACTTAAAACATCGGCGTCTTAATAAAGCCTATTCCGCGAAGCTTTCGGAAATAATTTTTCTCACATAAATCAAGCCTCCCTAAGTGTACATTTTCTGAAAAATTCGCCCAGTTCTAGTGGTGAAATGTTGCTTTTGTGGTCGTAACTAACAGTAATAGTAGCCTGTGACGACCGTCACGCAGAGCCTATTTAAAAGTGTTGCGTGACAGTTTCGACAAGGGATCCTCGTGACAAAAATTTTCTTATTTTACACCGGTGAATATACAATCAGATGGCCTTGTGAAGAGAGTGAACGTCAAAGCAGTGACCAGTTAGGTTGCTACATTACAATAAATCAGCAATTGACCACGGAGTATCAACTTAAATATCAAATATTGACGCTCGCGCTGTTAAAAATATTTGGTGATTTCTAGAGGTCGAAGGTCAAACTCTATTATTAAATAATATGTCGAAAAATAATCCCCGTTAGCTCGCCATCGGCCATCGACCTCTGGTCGTTACAAAGGTTTATGAAAACCTCGAGCAGTTTGGATGTGTCAATCGTCCGATTGTGTAATAACACCTCCTCAATGGCCAAGAAAACCATGCAGCAAATTACACAAGATTTACTCTATGACACGTGCTTTAGCTCGGGTTAACTTGCTGTTATCCTGGGGCGGTAGAAAAGTTTGGGAGAAAAAATCAGTCCCTTTATAAAGCGATTATTAGATAGATATCGATAGATTCCGTTTATGATGGCAGAATCGGTAAAAATATTATAATTTTTTACAGAGCTAAATCACGGCACAATATCAAACTAAAAATTGAATACATTCATCTTTTGTTTCGAAAAAGGTCGATTAATTTATTACTTTGTCATGCGCTTTTGTTAGGGTCTTGGCAGAGCTAAAGGGGCCTGTATTTACCTGTGAAGAGCTGATTTCTCTTGAGACTGGAAGAAACGGGTCGGAACAGCTTCAGCGCTCACAAGGAATGAGATAGGAGGTGTGGATGATAAATCACAAGATTCGCTTCCTTTTTAAGCTAATATTACAAAGTGTCAATTGTAGACAATGAACCTTTCAGTTTTAGCCCGAAAATATCCGTGACAAGTGATGCACCTTGTTTGTCACGCAACATTTACAGGGGCAAACACACACACACACACACACACACACACACACACACACTCCCTTTCTCTCTAACAAAACAAGGGTTTCATTACACGAGTGGAAACTGAAACAGCAGTTTAAAAATTTAGATGGTAGTTTCTAGATTGACTGTTCTAATCTGCTGGTGGGGCTTCCCCTTTCTCAATCTTCCATTGGGAAAAACTAAAGATATCGCTACAAAGCCGCTATTTGAAGACAAAAAAAAAAGGAACACGTTCAGTTTTCTTCTTCTATATTATTTCAATGAGTTTGTGTTCGTCTATCCGAACAAAGGTAATAATACACCACATTTTCTGGCGAATCTTTTGGCAGTCTCCTTCGAAGCCGCTCGGGCCGGAGTCACGCAACGCTCCCAAAGGAGACTAATCTTTTGGCCGCCAACTAAATAATCAATACGTACTTCTATGAGGTTCTGTTCAGTGCGTCTTTCACATCATACATCAAGTGTCTTCAAGCGGCTTCATCGTCATTTCTCATCAGTTGAACGTAGCAAAAAGCTGTACATTTTATTCAAAATTCTCTACTTTAGCAGTTTTCTTGGGTAGCAAATCGATGCAAAATGATACTATAAATTGATCTGGCGAAAAACTAACGTTGTGGAAACCTGCAGAACAGCAGAATCTTTGCGTTCCCAAGCGAGAAAACGGGGTAGGCGCGAGGTGAACGCGTGGGGCGAAGAACGCGACTGTGACGAGGTACTCGCTCACGCTCGCCTGTATCCTGTAGGCTAGTGGAAACCAAACTGTACTCATAACACGCGTTAGGCTGGGATCTACTTATGTTTGGCATCATAAGGACACGTTAACTCCAACGACATCATATTTCAATTTAGGAGTTAAAGAATGAGCTTTAGTAAGGACAATAAAGAATACTATAGAAAAACTATTACTGACAGGCATATAATGTTACCTAGACTGTGAAGGATACCGATGTTTAGCAATTTAAACCTCAAATAAACTGAACTGAATTATGAGACTTTTCAAGCTTTTTAGCATATAACTGTGGTCATCAAAAGGTTATAAGGTATTCAGGATAACACTGATTATCAAAGAAAACAACGAAGATGCTGGGGCTCGATTGGCTATTTACCACAGAATCGTATAGGATTTCAGGTTTCGATGGATTTTTGGGCGGAGGTACAATCATTGAAGGATTTCCAACACAATACTGTCCAACAAGGACCTTGGCAAGGTACATGTAGCGACCTCCATAACCACCATGCCCAGCGTATCCTACTGAGTATTGAGCGTCTCTGGCAAAGTAGACACCACGTCCAAATTTCGTGCCTGGAAAGAAAATTGCATTTCAAATGATTAAACAGCAAGGATGATGAAAAGCTCTGTTGCACCGTAATATTAGAGTAAAAATATCAAACAAAATCAAACGTCCGGCAACGTTACCTGTTATGAAAGAAAAATTAGATTCCTCTTATTGCATAGAGCTTTACCAAGAGAAAAATAATGGTCCATTTATCTTCTCTTGGCTTTACAATGGTATTTTCTATTTCCTTTTCTCTTTTTACAATTTTCTGACTCGAAAGTGATTGAACTAGAGCTGATTGAACGTCTGAGCGTCTTGGTAAGACAGTTTGACAAAGAAATAGATGAAATTCTGGCCAAAAAGCTATCGATGAAGCAAAATAAAAACTAATTCAGTTTGATTAACTAGTGAGGTGTTACCGCTCGAAACATTGCTTCAACCACTCTATTTGCTCACACGAAGCTTTCAACAATAATTGTTGATTCTAGCAGTATGTGGGACTCATGTAACATGTGAATCCACCAAAAACCCTACCCCAGTCGTTAAAGTCTCAACTGCTAAGTGTCGGAACACGAAATCCGTAGGTCTGAGGTTCGATGCCTGATACATACTCGGAATCATTTCTTTGCCGCATTCCGTTACAAGACGACAAACATTTGGTTATTACGGGTTGGTTGATTCATTAGAAAATTGTCATGCGTTTTAAACATGAGCCTCTGACTCGGATGCAAGGGGAACTTAATCCCATGCCACGAAATTAATAAATTGATTGATTGAAACTTCAAGGACTTACCATGAGCCCCACAGAAGCTTCTGTTGAATCCTTGAGCGTTGATGTGGCTGATGTTTTTAGCATCTGTCCCATGAAACAGTTGTCTTTCACTACTTCCTCCCGTGTCTTTATCCATTTTCTGTTTTCTTACCATGTAAGACTGATATAGATGAGGATTCTGTACTCGTTCAATCTTATGAACATTTACCCCACCGACTGTGGCTTGAAACTGACGTAGGACATCTTGATACTCATGAGATCCTGGGAGAAGTTGTACTTTGTGCACAGTAGAGTCATGGCCGGGCATTGGTGCCCAGTGCTTTGGTAGAGCAATTCCTACAGCTACAGAAAGGACCAAAGGATTAGAATGTTGAAGTGGAAAACTATCAACTGAAGTTAAATTTCAACTTCCAAATATATTTTTCAGGTAAGAAAATAGTTCTCAATGAAAATACATAGAGGATCCACAGGAAAGCTGGAGAGACATCGTTTTGGAGATGTATAGCAACTAACCTTCGTCAGCACCCTTCACCTTTCTCGTCAGTGTTATTTGTTCACCAGACGTTTGTCCACATCCAGAGTTTCTCTTCAAATCGATGACAAACTTGTCTCCACGTAAAGGAACTTGCACATTGTGCTCCTCTTTGCTGTAGGCCAACTCAATCTTAGCATTTGCTTTCGGCGCAAATGCCATTTTCGTGCCATGTAATTCATAGCTCCACTCTACGTTCTTTGAAACCAACTTCGCTTGTTCTTCTTCTTGCTTGTTCTTGGTCCTCTCGTTGATCTCTTTCCAGATCTCCCCGACCATTCCAGACACTTCGGTTGGTTCACCACGGACGACAATGCGATCCACGTCATCCTCAATTTCAAGTCTGACGTCACGGCCTTTCGCTTTTTTTCTCAGGATATCTTTCTGTTTATCGGAAAGCTGACTGACGACTTCACTTTCAACTTTTTCCATTGTACAAGCGTCATAGAAACCTTTCTTCAAGGATTCCTCGGCTTTTCCCACGCTGAACTCGTCTTTGCCAATCAAAGAAATTATTACAGAGTGTTCATAATCTTGGGCTGGTGCCTGCCTACGACCGATTCTTCCGGTTGGCCAAGCTGCTACATTCTCCGTGTCACTGTCTTTTTCTTCTATATCTTGCACTAGTTGTTTCTTCGGTTCTTGTAGAAACTCCTGCATCATAGAGGCCTGGAACACAATCACCCTCACCCTTTGAATATTTTTACAGCGGGCACTGAATATGTTTAGTGCTTTGAACGTCAGTTGGGCTGAGTCCGCTCCAGTCAGGCCGTATCCATCGGTGCCAACACATGGAATTGATATTGATTGAAGCCCATGTGCGTCTGCAACACGAAGACCCTCCTCCAAACATTGCTGGAGATGTTGCTTATCTGAAGAGCCTGGGATAATGTGAATAATATAGGGTACATGTAAGTTGCCTCCACTGGTCATTACCGCTGTTCCAGGAGATTGCTTTCCAAGTTGGTCGCACTCTTGTTGCACTTGTGTACCACTTGCGTTTGCTACGGCTGCACCCAGTTGTCCAGCATTGGTCATTTTCATATCAGTGCTTATAATATTCATGATAGCATCAGTGCTATTCTCCTTAGTCAAATCATCATTTATCACCTCAACGGTGAAAGGGCTAGTAAAGGTCATGCGCTGAGCCATGCCTACTTGTGGAGAAAACGAGTGCCTCTGATATTCTTGCTGGAAGGCCGACAACATTGGAGGTTCGAAGATCACAATCCTGACCTTACAAACAGAACGGAAGCTTCCACTGAAGTTTGTCAGCGCTTTAAATATCAGACTGGCTGAGTCCCTTGCAGAAACATGGAATGCTCCGGTACCAACTGCGGGGATAGAAATGGATTTAAGACCATGCGACTCTGCCAGCTGAAGACATTTCTCTACACACTGCTGAAGATGGTCTTTATTATTGGTGTCCGGAATTAAATGAAGTATGTTCGGTGCATGTAGGTTCCCACCACTGGTGATCAAAACAATTCCACCCGATTGCTGTCCGAACTGATTTAACTCATCCTGTATCTGTTGACCACCGCGCCGTTTTACTTCCTTACTCAACTTTCCTGCACTGTCCATATTCAAGTCTTTACTTGTTATATTCACAATGGCGTCGGTTTTCTCCTGGCACAAGTTGCCTTGCAATACTTCAATGCTAACACCCGACGTCCCCACTGCTTTCTTTCCACCAAAGAAGGAACGTATTCCCTTTGCAAAAGTCGTGATGGCGGAGTGGCCAATATGCTTGGGTTGCAGTTTGTCCATCTCTTGTTTGAAGGCAGCAGTTAATGCTTGATCTTGGTTAAACACGACAAATCGGATGTCCCGTAAATTAGAAGCAGGGTTAGTTTGGCAGAAATTGATCGTTTCTTCCAACATGATTCTCGAGGCTGTATCGCGTGGGAAGTGTAAGTTCCCAGTTCCAATGACGGGAAACGCAATGGAATTCGCTCCAAGCGTTTCGCCTGTTTGCAAACACTTTTGAACGATGGCCCGCAGCGTCTACAAAAGATGAAATAGACGTTGTTGAATAAATAATGTGGTGGCAAGAGGGGATCTAGTAAATCCTGTCACTCCCACACGATCTCAATAGTAACTCTCCACACTGTCCTCTGTACACTTCTCATAAATTTGACCGTCAGAATTTGGCGTTAAGTCCTGCGATATTCCGCCTAGTTGATATTTTGTCCTCTCTTCCCATCACCTTTCTGGGTGATGATGCATTAATAATGAAAGGAAAAAACACTCAATGGTCACTCGAGAGTGAAAAGGTTAAAAAACTGTATCCCTCTCGAGCTACTCTTAGACTCCACGGCCCAGTTGTATAAAGGACAGATAACACTATCCAACGGATAAATTGAAGGCAAAACGTGCTGTGCCATCCCCTGGATAAAGATTTATCCAGTGGATAGCCGGCGTTATCCAACCTTCGAACAACCGGGGCCGGGAATCTGTTATCCGGAAATCAAAGTTATATCAGCACTGAATTTTAGTAAAATTCCAGAGAATAATAAGAGAGTGCCGTGTAGGATGTTCACACTCGTAGTATTTCCTTTTAGGATCACGATCAAGAATGTTTGGATTCAAACCTCACGGCATTAACCTTTGGAATAGGGCCTATAACTTATTCTTTTTTTCAATTTGATTTTTTCTTGTGAGATTTATGCTCTTACTAATTCTACAAAATTTCTAACCAATATTCACATATATTTGATATTAGGAATTAAAAGTTACTGTAACTATGCAAAACTCCTGTCGTTACATTTGACTGATTATTCTCGAAGAACTCGTTGAGGAGTGAGGCTTTCCGCGTTAGATTGCTTTGGCGTTATAAACCGAACAGAACGTTTGAGGATAAGCTACATCGGAAAGAAAATTACATCAAGCCTGAATGGTCATTGGTTGCTTTATCCTATAAGAGAATGGATTGGCTTCGCCATTTGGGCTTGCATCAACTTAAAAGAAAAGTACTCTTCAATTCATTTTAAAGAGGTCCTTTCACTCGAAAGTGAACTCATACTTATCTACGTAATTGGTAACATTTAGGAATGACACTTCATTGTTTCTTACCGGCTCCCCTCCACCGCTGTTCCACTTACAGCAGTTAGTGTGAATCACGTGACTGACCGAGGAAAAACCACCTGAGACAGTAATGTCACCAACGTTGGGAGTCGCGCCCTGAGGACCACCGGCATTAATGATTGCTTTATCGCATACTCCTTGAGAACTGACAAGTACGTCCGCCTGCAATACACAAAAAAAATATGTTAATTTTCTTACTTCTTCAATATGGTGGACTGTTGTCGTTATCAGACTTAGCACTCTCAACAAGAGAGAAGTTAATCAATCAAGTAACCACACTCTATGAGTACATAAGAGCTAATTGAACAACCAAAATCCATAACTATGTCAACCAGATCTTCTAACGTATTTTCATGTGATATTTTCCTTGTGTGACGAAAAGAGTGACAATCTTACCTTCTCTGCCTCTATGTTTCCAGGTTTCCACGACACTTTGTGCCCTTGGGCAATTACCAAGGTAGACGCGTCAGTTCCAACAGCGGTAGCTTCGTCATCCTCAGCATCATCTCCACTGTCTCCTGAAGAAGTAGAACCGTCGGATACGGATTCGAGGCGCAACTCCTCGTCCCTTCTTCCTCGACCTAAATTTTTCTGGACTTTTATGGCACAATCTTGGTCTTTTTCCACCGATTTCACCAGCCGATCTCCTTTTCCACTATCAAAGTATTTTCGAAGACCTGGCTGTTTCACCTCAAAGGTTTTCGACTCAGTGGCATCTATCAGAGCGCCAATCTCCTTTTTCACACGTTTCAAACCCTCTCTGTTTCCAGAAATGACAAGATCATCATCGTCTAATCCTTTTTTGATATTCACTACAAAATCTTTCAGTTGATCTTGTATGGCACGTAGATCCTCTTGACGGAGCTCAAGAAGATACCTCCGCTCAATATCAGACGCACACACAAACCTTTCTTCCCTAATACAATTGTTTTCAAGGAACGTATTAAACTTCTTAATCACTTCGGTGACGTCATCTTTGAACCCGGCCACGTATGTATCGCTCCAGTTATTCCTATGGACACGTACAGCCGTTTGGTTCATTTCGTCACACAATTTCAGCCACTCAGCTGACTTCAACAAATGTTTGCTTTTCTTGTCCACTTGAACTTTCTCTTCCAGCATTAATTTGTTCACGAGCCTCGCTGCGTTGTCTGCATGGGCTGCTGATGATCCCACTATGGTGGCGTCTTTCTCAATAACGAACACTGCTTCCCCGTTGTTTCTTTCCAACTCACGTTTTACTGTCTGAAGTCCTTCATCTGTGTTTAAAATCTCCAGGATGCTGACGGATAAAGTAAGTTTCTTTTCAACCATGTCAGCCATTTGTTTGTAGAACTTCATGGTTGCTTCAGTAAACTGTGGCTGGGGACCTTCGAAATATATTTCTTCAGCTTCAGTATCGAACTTGATATCCAACTCCTTATTCTTTTCTTGAAGTTTCTCAGCAAATTTTATTTTCTTCAGCAAAATTAAGCGCTCCTCAGGAACATTTGGAATTTTCTTCTTTAAGTAAGTTTTTCTGGTTTCCTCGCGGTAGATTTCTTCTAACTTAGACTTCACCTTTTCCTCGTTACTTTTCACATCTGTTTCCAACGACACGATCCTAGCAACATTTGAATCTGGAATAGTCTTCACCAGCGGGGGATCAACTCCCAACCAGGCGCGAACGCTGGGAAGGTTAGCTACCACGGCTTCCCAGAAATCCTTGTTGACTTGCACATCGCACTTCGCAAACTTGCCGAGGTAACTTTGCACCTGGTCAATACATTCGGATTGCCAGGAGTCGCTGTCTTCTTCCCCACGGTACACTATTACAGCCATTTTGTTGTTGGGTTTCCAGGTGATTGCGCTATTCTTTTCAGCTAACGAATTATTCAGTTCAGCTTGGAATCCTGTAGAATTGACATATTCCATGACATCTGGATCCACAGCTATGTGTAGCTGTTGTGTTTTGGCATCGGGCTTCTTGCTCACTCGAGCCTCACTGGCTCCGGTTGCACTAGCTCCTAAATCACCTGTACCATCTGCTAAATCAACTTCTTCACCCACTAGGAACTCTTGGTAAAGTTTAATTGACACCTGGGTTTGTTGTAATATATGAGGTTTCTCTTCATGTCTGGTTATCACATTTTCCATATCTGTCGATTGAAACAACTAAGTATCAAGAATTTTCAGGAGAAAGTTATTTGTCGTTTTTCAACTCTTCACGACCCTTAATCTTGAGAGACGAAAGACCAAAGGTGTTTGAGTGTTTGGGACAGAGTAGAACTATCAATTAATCAATCACTTCTTTGTCTTTCTATTAGTTTTCTCTATTAGTCCAATGTTCAGTCCTGGTTTTAAATAAAAAAGCAATATTAACACATCAATGAGTTTCGGATGTCGTGTATTGTGCCGGAAGGAATAAGACAATACCTACATTTTAGAGATCAGTGAGTTACAAACCTTTTGCGTCTTGGAACACAACCACAGCTCGACCACTTTTAGGTCTATAGTGAACCTTCTCCACAGGACCCCCACCGTTTCGACGACTCTCAAAGTACAGTTCAATAAAATCATGGGTAACATTTTCAGAAAAGCCAGTGACAAGGATGCTTTTGCAAACCGGGACTTGTTCAATGGAAACCTGCGCACCATCCAGACCTCTTTCCTCGCATTTGGTCTTGATTTTTCTGAAATCTAAAATAAGATCGCATTCTCAACAAACCTTTTTCTTGTTCAATTTACCGTTTGGAAGTCATCCTGAAAGACAACCCTCATTTAATAACTTGTACTCACATCAATTGATTACTTGGATCTGAATTATTTTGATAGTTTAATAGAGAAAAGCAATCGGAGTTTATTTCTCGAAATATCAAAAACTGTTAATACAGTGGAACCCCTCTAAACCGGACACCCTTGGGACCGGAGGAAATGTCCGGTTTGAAGGGGTGTCCGGTGTACTGAGGTTTTACCCATATGGCAATTATGTGCCGCATAATGTATTGTCTGACTGTAAGTACCAGTACATGGTATACAATCCCAAATTTACCGCTTAGAGCCCACAGTGTTGGTTTAGGCACTGACTCCCCGCATTTGATCAACTTAATTTTCTTCTCTAACGATAACTCGATTCTTTGGCGTTTCGCTGGTCTCTCAGACGCAGTGATGTTTGCTACTTCGTCTGTTTTAGCAAGTGATTTCACCCGCAGCATGACAGTCTATTAACCTGACCCCTCTTGTTGTCATTCATTTAACCCAACAACAGCGGCACGATTGTCGACTTTAGGTTTTTTGCTTCAGTACCAATAGAACAATGAGTAATTAGCCGATGCGTATTTCTCACTTCTGATTCGGATTTCCGGATTTCACAGCTGCATGATTATAATTTAAATTTTAATCACGTCTAAAAACGTGTGATTTGATTTTGGTGGTTTAACGAGGTCAATTTCTTTGTCAGTATGTGATTTATGGACTGAAAAGAGCGTCCGGTTCCCGGAAGTGAAGGGTTCCGGTTTACTGAGGTTAAAAATAGAGAAAATGTATGACAGATATTTGGGGGCCGAAAAAAAGGTCCGGTAAAGAGAGGATTCCGGTTTAACGAGGGTCCGGTTTAGAGGGGTTCCACTGTATACCTTAAACAAGGCATCCTAATTCTTATGCTTCAAACAAAGTATGCAACATTTTTAATCAAACATTTTTATCGACGATTAGTTCATTGATTGAAATTGAGACGTTGTAAGTAAGTTGGCGTGAGCTCTGTCGCTTAATAAATTGCGAACAGATCAAAGCAGCACGATCAAGCAAAATCTACACCATTCAAATGAAAACTCCCTACCTTTAATATCATCAGCCATGATGACCAAGGCATTTCCATTCTTCAGAATCTGTACGTCCTCAACTTCTTGCCCACCGCTCTTTGCCTCGATAAAGTTCAACAATCCGTCTTGAGATGTTTCCTCCGTTAGCCCTCTGACGAGTAACTTATTTCTTTCAAATTGAGACCGACCATCTTCGTCTTTCACGTTGTCAGCAGGCCCCTCTGACACCCAAGCTTGCTTAATTGTGGCGCTGTGTGTCGGAGGAGCTTCAAATTTTCCTTCAGCTTTCGCAGCCGATGGTTTTCCTTCAACTGGGTTTTTAAAAATATCCGCAGGATTCTCCCTATCTTGAAGCTCCTGTAGCTTCTGACTTGCTTTCTCGATACTTCCCTCGACGTCTTCTCGACGGAGAATTCTCTTGATAAGATCTGGTGGTAAACAACTGAAAAGCTCTTGCAGTTGTTTTGATTTTCGTTCTAACTCTTCCGGGTCTTCTTCTTCCTCTTCCTGGTCTTCTTGCTTGTTCTTGTTTGCAACAGATAACAAGTCCAACTCTCTATCTATATTCTCCTCAATTGTTTCACGCACTCCATCATCTT
>NC_142520.1:1172200-1259700 GCF_964205215.1 Stylophora pistillata
TCGAGAAAATTGCGAAGTCGTGTACACAAGTCCTACTAGTGCATTGGTGCGTAAATAATGAACATCTACAATATGCAAGCTGAAAATGTCTCGATCGGTCGCTTTAAAAGAGCCGCAAGATTCTAATATATCACCTTCTTACTCTATTTATCAGTTATTTTATACCTAAAACTAGAATTACAACATTTGCTGTTAAACAATCACGAGTGCAAATACTCGTATAGGCACACAAGAAGATTCAATATTATCCGTTTGGTCACGATTTACATTCATTTCAAGTTGTAATGCAAACTGCTTACCATAATATGAATATTCGTCATCCATTGTCGATAAGACACTAGGTTGAAACTTGTCCTTGGTAGCTTCTAAAATCGGGGAATACTTAAACAGAAAAAATAAACGATCTGTATGATGCTCATTCAAAGACTACAGTGAAAATGAAAACATTAAAAGCTAAGAATATATTGCAGTTTTAATCGTAAACATTTTAAGTCTGCTATGAATCTCAGAAAGAAGCTTCATTTCTAAAGCTGTAAAAGATATTGACTTTGGTATCAGGCATTAATACCAAACATTTGTACATGTATTTCCACTCTGAAAGCGCTTAAAGAAAGATATTTGCTTGTATTTCTAGTACAAAGCAAGAAAATTGTTCCGTTCGCGAAAACCTCGATGTAAGTAAATAAATCCTTGAAAATTCTGAGAAATTATCGATACCTTCGATCGCTGATTACACCAGGATAGTTCACAAGGAATCCAAATAAGTAGCCGTCAATCTTTACAGTTTTAAATCGAGGATTCCTCTACCTTTCCCTACAGAAACACCGTCATAACACAACTGCTTAGCGTGCAACTGAACTTTCACTTATTCCCAGAAAGGTACTTCCGGCTTTCTTGGAAAACCGTGAGGGGAAAAAAAGAGACTGGGAGCAAGCCAATCGGGATTTTCCATTTCCTGTTTTTTATGAGTATTCGGTTAAGCTTAGAAGAACTAAAAATTAGCAAAATTAAAACTCACTTTTTCTACAAACAGAAGACATATCAAATCTCAGCAGCGTAAAGAATTCCGAGCGAACGCTTTCAAGATTGCATGCTCAAGGAGTTCAAACTTTTGTTCAAATTGGGCTTCACCGGACAGTGTGTTGTTATTCAAACACCCGATATCTCATAACTCTCTCTAGAGTCATGGTCAAGTTGAGCAATGTTTCCTTGAAAATATGACGGAGAACCAGCGCAAGATGTAAGATTTCGTTTCCTACTGAACCACTTCAGTAGGAAACGACCTCTCTCGTCTTTGTTTTTTATTCCCGCTCCTCCGAAAGTGGTAAGATAATCAGGGTAACACTGGCTGTCATGGTACACGACAAAAGTTAGAAGGGTTAAACAAATTGTCGACCGTGGAGTCAAATGGGTTTTCAGGAAACTCTGGATTTATGGGGGAAGATTTTTACCTGCTCTTTTCACTTTTGCAAAATTGACCCACTAGCACCCAGGCAAGATACAAAACCCGATGCCAACACAGGGTTGAGTTGTGTAATGCATTGAATAGGAGGCATCTCTGGCAAAATAATCTCCAGCACCACACTTAGCTCCTGCAAAAGAATCAAGGGGAAATTGATGTCATTTTCAATGTGATTCGTATCTCCCTGTCAGCCTGATTCCGTCACGGCGACTTCTTTTGTGACTGTATTATTAACTGTTTTGGCTTCTCACAACTTGTTGACAAGCCTTCTCGAGGAAGAGCTCTATTGGATCTGATATTAACCAACACACCAGACCACTTATCTAATATTGATGTCGATTATGGTCTCGGAAATTCGGACCATAACACTGTTTATTTCGATTTCAATGCTTTTCAGTATTTCCCGCCCACCTCAAGCACGGAAGATTGTATATGATTATAAAAATGCTAGTTGGAAGGGCTTTCGCTCCGATCTCTTCAAAGCCCCATGGGACAGTGTATTTTTAGAGAACAATATCAAGCAAATGTGGAACAAATGGAAGGAATTGTTCTTCGCAGCTGTTCATAACAACATCAGAAAGCAGCATCTGAATAAAAAGAAAAATGTTCCATGGTTAACTTCTGCTATTCGTCGTCTTTTTCGTAAAAGGAAGCGCTTATGGAAGAAGGCCAAATTCTCTCAGCTGAAGTCTGACTGGGATAAATATAGACAGTGTAGAAACAAGGTTAAATCAGAACTCAACAAAAGCCATTGGTATCATTTTCAGTCTCTAATAAATAGCGACAATCCTAAACGTTTCTGGACATTTATAAAGTCCAAGCCAAGTCAAGATCTATTCCACCTGAAGTGTCTTTTGAAAACCAGAAAGGACCAAATGGCTTTGACAAAGCACAAGTTCTTTATATCGGTGTTTACATGTAGTCCTGGCGTCCCTGACCAGTTGCGTAAAGAACTTCACCTATATACGGATCAATTTATTTCATCTTTGTCTTGCTGTGAATCTGAGGTCAGGAAATTGCTCACTGGTCTAAATGTCTCTAAAGCTCATGGACCAGATGGCATTCCTGCACGCCTGCTTTGGGAGGCAGCGCCGGCAATATCAGCCTGACCTTTGCCTGATTTATTTAACTACTCACTTCAACACGGACCTTACCGATTGAATGGAAATCTGCACACATTACGCCAGTGTTTAAGAAAGGTCAGAAAGAGCAGGTCAAGAACCATCGCCCTATTTCTCTCACAAGTCTTATTGTAAAGATCCTAGAAAAGCTAATATATAATCACATTTTTGATTTTATAGAATGCGAATAATCTTCTCAGTGATTCCCAGTTTGGCTTCCGCCCTGGTTACTCTTGTACGACTCAGCATATTCATCTTTTCCACGAGTGTGCAAAGGCACTAGATGAACACCACTCTACCGATGTGATATTCTTAGATTTTGAAAAGGCATTCGATTCTTTCTCTCATGGTCGCCTTCAATTTAAGCTGGAGCGCTTTGGCATTATCGGACCACTCCTTTCATGGCGATCAGACTTCCTCCTTGGACGCGTCCAATACTTGAATATGTTTGTCAAGTGTGGAACCCCCACCAAATATATTTGATCGATAAACTTGAACGGGTTCAAAGAAATATTACAAGATGGATCGCTGGCAAAGACACTCCCTACGAAGATCGTCTAAAATCCCTCAATCTTCCAACACTTGCTCATCGTAGAGAATTCGTGGGCTTAGTCCAGCTTTTCAAGTTTATAAAGGGACATTCTGCTGGAAACATTAATGACACTATGTCTTTGAATAATAGGAAATCTAGAAACTCCCACTCTTATAAACTTTACAAGCTTTTTTTTCGCATGGATGTATTTGAATATTCTTTCTGGAACAGATATATTGATTGTTGGAATAAGCTACCATCATCTGTCGTAGATCATGAATCTGTAAATAGTTTTTAAAAAGCATTGAAAAAAGTCTATTTTAAATTAAAAAATAAAAAAGAAACGAAGTAAATTTCAACTGACCTCCTTCTTGTCGTGGGTTTTCAGTTAAGACACTAAGCTTGCGATCCATACTCTGATGCAGCTTTCCCAGTTGATTCATCTGGTCTTTCATTTCCTGGGTTGTGTTCTCTAGTTTCTCTATGGATTTCTTAACTTCCATATCGTTTCTATACCAGCTCTGCAGTTCTTCCACATTTCGTTCATCTTCTTCTGTGAGGGGGTCTGTCAAAAAGTTAGCAATCGCCCTCTGCCATTCCGTTTCTTTCTCAGGACTAACGTTTCTTGCAATCCTCACAAGGGCCTCACTTATCTCGTTCCACAAATATAAAAACTGAGTATCATCTAATATCTCCATGTTCTGCGTTACGTGACCATAGATAGAGTTCCGGTAGTGTTTAATTCTCGCTAAATCTGCCTCTAAAGTGTGATCTGCACTTTCTGGTAGTTCATCCCAACCTGTCACAGGAGGAGTCCGCACGAATATGTTTCTGAGTATTCTGAAAAGCAGGGTAACATCAAAGTCTTCTGACTTGCCGTAAACCCCTGGGGAAGGGTACAGGCAGTCCCACAGTGGTTTGGCGAGCTTTGCTGCTTTAAGTTGATTTACTATCCTCGGATCTTTCAGCAACTTGGGAAGATCATTTGGAGGACAAAACTTGTCAAAAATTTCCCTCAGGAGCGCAGTTCCTCCAGTTATTAGCAGACGAACCAAACGTTGGAAATTTGCTTTGCCAACACTCGAACGAAGTAAGGCGGTGGCCATTTTATTTATCTAGAGGCAGCTGACCGAAATTACATGTTCCCTTATGTAAAATAACAAACAGATAAGCAAACAGTTTCAAATGTGGTTCAAGTTACACCATGGTTGCACTTAGTATTTCATGTTCGTTTTCTGGATGCAGGTCTCGTCGAGGTCAGTGAAATGCTTGTGCTAAAATATGGAAAATCACAACAAACATAGAAAAACTTGATACATACATACGTTGATATACTAGAATAATTGAGAATAATTGCTATATTTATTCTGACACACGTGTTATTTTACCAAACGAAAGAAATCTGAGTTGGTGACTGGTTGAAATAAAGAACTAACTTACGTGGGAATGAATGCAGGAGTAAGTGACCGGATGAAAGAATGAAAAACAGAATGAATGAATGAATGAACGAATGAATGAATGAATGAATGAGTTCATCCGTGAGGGAAAGAATAAATATACCAACACATAAATAAAAGAACAAATGAATGAATAAAAAATGTAACATGCTTTTAATTCAAAATAGACTTTTGAACTGGCAAACAGATAAAATGTTTATGCGTCGATGTTTTAAAATGTGTTGCGTGACGGGATGTGCGCCTGAAGCTTATGTAAATCGTCCAAATGAGTTGACCACGCGGATTTCGGCTTTGAAAAATTTGCATATGTAGCGCGGTTAAGTGCAAACATTTCAAATTACAATTAGAAACGGTAAAGTGAACAGGAGCTATCCTTTAATTCAGTCACAGAGTTTTGTCCTTTGTGTTCTATATTTCAGCTTACGCGCAAGCACCGTAAATATTCCAGAAGTATAATTCAATTGAAATTCACCTCAGTCTATAATTCATCAGTAGATAACTTTGAACTGAGCCTATGCAACAGATATTTTATGTACCTAGTATCTATCCTAAAACAGTACTGCTTTGTAAAAGTCAAGGGACCAATAAAAGTGATGAACTGGTTGGTGATGCTACAAAGATTATATCAAGGTTTAAAACTTGAGATTACCGCGAAACGCTGAAACCAATATTAGGTGCGGCACAGTTGTCGACAAACGAAAGGCGGCCGCGCTGGTTAAATTATGGACTAGTGGATATCTTTTCTTCGGTAAGATCAGGCTTTTACATTTCATTATATGGGCTAGAACTAGTTCAAAGTATTGTCATGGTCTACTTTTCAAAACATGTTTAACATGGTAGCAAAAAACATTTCTTACACATCGAAGTTTTCAGTCTTCAGCCTTCAGTCCTCAGAAAGGATCAAGATATTCCATTTGATTCGATCATTTGCTTTTCGATCTAAAGGTTCTTAAAACCTAGTACTGAAAAAAAAAATTCATTAAATTATGCTTTCGCTTAGCGGCAGGGTTAAAATTCAGATCTACTTCGATGCGAGATGCAACAAGCTGATTCCGTGAAAAATAAGATGTTTTCGAGCAAGTACAAAAGCATCAAACCCAGATATAGATCGTAAACATTCTCCCGATGATACCAGAAGATCATTTTATGAATAGAGGAGTCTTTAGAGGCAAAATAAAATCCGTCTCAAGTGACTTAGACACCAAAATTCTTGGAAAACTAGTATATCACTCATTTGAAATAACCCTACAAATCTGTTAAATTATCAACATTTATAATTACAATTTTAACGCGCTTACCTTGATGTAGTGTCTATTACTCCTTCCTACTACGGCTTTCTAATCAGAAACAACTGAAAAAGCGGAATATGTTCTAGTAGAGAGCTCTGGAAAAACCAAAAGCAGCGATCTTCAGGCATTCACTGTGAGTTGAAAGCATGGCTTCGTCCATCTTAACACTTCCGCCTTTCTTCCCAGAATTGGCATCAAAACGAGGATTACTTTCACTATGTAACGTAACGTCGGAGAGCTCACTGTGACAAGTATCGTCACCTCAATCAACTAACTTGGAAATGCAACCGTTACTTACCTCTTCGAGTTTTAGGGATTGCTGCCTATGTAGAGTGCGTGACATGTTTTGTCGAGTTCATGAACCCAAAAGGGTGTCGGGTAAAACAGAGGAAACGCATGTGCTCGAAGTTTTGGAAATAAATATAACCTTGTGTTTCATCAATCTGGTTGATTTGAGTGTGTAACATTGGCGACCCCGCCAGGACTGGACCGAAGAGGCTTATCATCGACGAAGAACTGCCTTGGGTTGTGAAGGACAAAGTAATTGGCACGCTTGATTGATTCGTCGAGCGCGAGTTGGTTGTGGTCGATTGCTGTCGACGGCGGACTGATCTTGACGTAAAGTGTCGCATTTCTTTTGTGAACGGCTGATTGCACTATTGGTGAGTACGAAAGATTATTTCTTGGAAGTATGATGGACACCGAGAGTCTGCAGATCGAAATTCAGGCCGCGTTGTGTTCCTTGAGCGAGGAAAGGCTTAAAGAAGTTTGTAGTGGGCTGAACATTACTGTACCGCCTGAGAGCAAGGGAAGGTTGGTTTTTATCCGAGCTCTAAATAAATACCTCGAAACGGAAGAATTAGATAATGAGAAGCTCAAAGTGTTGTCGTCATCTCTAAGTATGCAGGGAAAATTTGTACCGGAACAGAAAACGGAACCGCCGAAAGCTTCTGAAAATAGTAAGGCGACCGTCAAAATAGAGCAAAATCCCGCGGTGTCAATTTCAAAATTCAAACGCGACTTCAAGATTTCGGGCCAGATTGGCGACGCGTCGCAAAAGGATCGTTTGAGTTTTTCCTCGCTAGTACATCAAATTGAGAATGGGTTAAAGAACGACTATACAGAGGATGAAATCAAAGAGGCTGTGATAAAAGCGATAAATCCGGCGTTAAGCCTAAGAAGTTATTTGGAGGGTAAGGTAGATTTAACACTGGCCAAATTGAGGAGAATTATGCGTTCTCATTATCAGGAGAGAACAGCAACCGAACTATATCATCAGTTGAGCTCAACTGTCCAACAGCCAAAGGAAAAACCTCAAGAATTCTTGATCCGCCTTCTCGATTTGAAACAGAAGATCTTGTTTGCATCTCAAGAAACTGACTCGGACCTGAAATATGATCCTACCTTAGTACATGGCATGTTTGTCCATAGTTTTTCCCTTGGCCTGCAAAATGAGAATATGAAGATCGAAATGAAGCCCTACTTGGAAAAAAAATTTATAAGCGATGAAGGACTATTCGAGAAATTAAATGTGTGTTTCAGTGACGAACTGGAGCGATCACAGAAATTCGGTTCACAGCTAACCCCCAAGGTAAATACTGTTCAAAAGGGAGGGGACAAGCAGGAGACAAAGAATAATGGGGTGGAGGAAGGTCTCATGAAAGAACTAAGGGAGCTCAAGGCAGAGGTGGCCGCAGTCAAAGAGAGAGTTCGGGCCCCACTCCGGGTTCAAACCCCCCTCACACAACAGCCTATGAGACAACCCCCACGGTGTAGGACCTGCCAACAAAGTGGGAATGGATGGCCGTGCAACCATTGCTTCAGGTGTGGGGCGAGTGGCCATTATGTACGCGAGTGTAATGCCCAATTCAGCCGACGCTCTCCAGCAGAATTCCAGGGAAACGGCCAGAGGTCACGTCCATGGGACAGGGTGTGACCAGGCAAGAAAACCAGTCCCGTTACGTGCAGTGTGGAAAACAAAGCACAGACCATGTACCACTTAACCGCGGCGGAGCCTGTAAGACCAATAGATATTATTCAAAAGAATGTCAAGTAAAATACAGAGCTGTGCATAAACCAGTTTGCATGGCTATACAGGAACTTGAGAAACAGAAAGCAGCCGGAGATGATGGCCATGATTTGAACACGACGTTTCCCTGCCACCTGACGCCAAGGCAGCAGCTCGGACTGACAAAAATCGTGGGACGGAGGTGCGTGGTAAAATGCCTAATGCAGGGAAAGGAAGTGGAGGCATTATGGGATACAGGTTCCCAGGTTTGTGTTGTGTCAAGGAAGTGGCAACAAACTCACTTACCGCAGGAGGTGTTAAGAAATGTTGAAGAGTTGTTGGGAGCAGGAGAAGAGCTGAATTTGGAAGCGATGAATGGGACAAACATTCCATTTGACGGTTGGATTGAGATCGGGTTTAAGTTGGCTGGGGACGATACAACTGCTCATGAGCTGACAGTTCCAGTACTGGTGGGACAAAAGGAACAAGAGTACCCAATCATTGGCTTCAATGTTATAGAAGAAATCCTCGCTCAATATGGTGGAAACCACCAAGCGGCAAGTAACATCATTCAGCAGTCATTCCCTTCAATTCATCATACTCGCATAGGTACCCTAATCAATCTGATCCAGTCAAGAACACAGGATACCGGTACTGCAGCTGTTAAAGTCGGAAAGAGAGATGTTATGCTGCCAAAAGGAGAGGCAACGACAGTTAAGTGTCAAACTCACCTCGGACCAGTTCCAGAGGGGATGCCAGTAATATTTGAGCCCAAGGAAGACAGCGAGCTCCCAGACGGACTGGAATTGGGCGAGGAACTTACTAAAATAACCCCGGGAACCTCTAGTCACGTGGCCGTCGTGGTCCAAAACAATACAGACAGAAACATCTTGTTAAAGCGCAGAACAGAATTGGGCCGGATACACCTGGTAAAGTCAGTTCTACCAATTCCAAACACTCCCGACTCGTACTCTCGAGGAGACGAGGATTCTTACCCTGAAGCTACCTCGCATCCTGGTCAGGAACAAGATGGATGGGAGCCACCAGTTGACTTGAGTCAGCTAGAAGACAATGAACAATTGATCGTCCACGAAATGCTACGGCAAGAAGCTGGAGCCTTTGCAAGAAACGACGATGATGTTGGCTGCGTGGAGAACTTGGTGCTGGATATCCAGTTAAAGGACAATGAGCCAGTACAGAAGAACTATATCTCCATCCCCAAGCCACTCTATGGGGAAGTGAAAGAGTACTTAGAAGACTTGATTAATCGAAATTGGATCTGCAAGTCCCGTTCGGCTTACTCCTCACCCATGGTCTGTGTCCGCAAAAAGGATGGAAGTCTGCGACTTTGCATTGATTATCGAGAATTGAACAAGAAAACATATCCAGAACGACAGCCGATTCCCCGTATACAGGATATCTTAAATGGCCTAGGCGGCAACAGATGGTTTACAGTTCTGGACCAAGGGAAGGCCTACCACCAAGGCTTTATGACAGAAGAAAGCCGCCCCCTGACTGCATTCGTGACCCCCTGGGGATTGTATCAATGGAATAGAATACCGTTCGGGCTAATGAATGCACCGGCGGCATTCCAAAGGTGCATGAATGAATGTCTAGATGGCTTACGTGACAACATCTGCATCCCCTACCTGGATGATGTCTTGGTGTATAGTACAACCTTTGAGCAACACGTTCAGGATGTCCAACAAGTCCTGCGTCGACTGCAGGAACATGGGATAAAGTTAAAGCCATCAAAGTGCAAGCTCTTCCAACGACAAGTTAGATATTTGGGGCGGGTTGTTTCTGGCGATGGCTACTCTCTAGACCCAGAGGACACGGCCGCCGTACACAACTTGGCGAAACAAAAACCAGCAACAGTGGGTGATGTGCGTAAACTGCTGGGGTTCCTGAGTTACTACAAGCAATACATCCAGGATTTCTCACGCACTCTACACCTAGGATTTAATGGGAAAGGTGCACTGATTGTTTTCTTTATGTGAGTTCAGGTAAGATTCTAAAATTGTGGACTGGAGCACAAACCGTTCGTAAGTTAAGGGAGACAGTAAATTTATTTACTAAGAGTTTGCGTGGACGTTTGAAAAGTGGAGAAAGAAAATTGGCGTTAGCTAGAGAGACACCTTTGAATAATTTAATTTCTTTTTCCGGTTGTTGAAATTCAAAGGAAAAAATATAAACAAAAAGGAACACAAGTTACTGTCATCAAATGCTGCATGACAATCTCAGAGCACGAGCGGTTACATTTCCTAACTGTCATCTGAGGTCCCTCACGAGATTACTTCCGAATAATCAATCATCGTATTCATATTTACGCTCATCCTGCATTTATCCCCGTCGAAATAAGCAAAAACCAAACCGATGCCTACGTTCCTACCACACTGAATCCTTAAAGTTAATATTTTAGCTTTTCTGCTAGTTGATGGACGCATCCCCCACGTGGTCTTGTGTAGTGCTGAGTGAGTTAGGCCCAGTTCAGACGCCGATCTTTTCATGAGCCGAACCTAATTCCTTGAATTAAGTACATGAAAAGATCGGCGTCTGAATCAATTTGGAACGGCTATTTCAATTAGGAACGGCTCACCCGTTCTTCCCGCCTGGCTTGGCCGCGAATTTCGCCTTTAGAACGTCTTTAGAACGGCTTTAATTCAGACGCCGCACTTTTCATTTGCCGATGCTAATGCATAAATTGTTTTAATGTATTTTGCAAGCAGTTTGACTGGTTTTACTGGAACTAAATTCGGAACGGCCAAAAAGAACGGCGTTTGAATCAGCAGACGTACTTTCTTTAATTTGGGTCGGTCCAAATTCGAATTGAGTTCGGCTCATGAAAAGTTCGGCGTCTGAACCGGGCCTTATTGTAAGAAGTGCAGAGATCTTTCTATTTTTCTTTCTTATCAATGTTAGGAAGTTTGAAAAGCCACTACAGTAACGGCAACGGGGACGTCACTAATAAAAGAGTTAACGAGAACAATAGCTGAGCTTTTGCATAGTAAATCTTTGTAGATTTCTTTGCATCCTCTGCAAAACATCAACAACCTGAACAATCTTACAAAGCAAAATTTAACATAAGTACGAGAATCTTAAGAAAAATGGTGATAAGGTAGGATTTCATGCAAACATATGCACGCCACCACCGTGCTTCACAAACCCTCGTGGCATGAAAGCACAACTTCAACAGTAACAAAGAAGGAAAGGTGTAAAGCTTTATAACTGTTAAACGGTCGTCTCGCCTACGAGTTGTTTATTTTAACTACCGACCAGGCGGTTAGCTAACATCATAGGTCGTTCCGCTTCGGCACAGCGTTATCAGCTTCTAATCAACCGAAAACTCGTAAGGGATTTAGGCTTGTCTCCGATATAAAACTCAAACGCAAACTGAAACTTGCGAGTAAGGTTCTCTAGGATAGGTACGACAACAACCAGAAGACCTACGCAAGATTTCCGCGCACCTTACAACTCGTAGGCAAGACGACCGCAATTCTTATAACCTACAAAGACTTTTCATTTACCAATAAATCTGTATCCATGAGTTGTTTGGCCCTCTTTTAAACAAAACGAGCCAAAACAGCACACTAATTCGATGGCAAAAATTTCCACAAACAATTTCTAAAAAGTCCAAATTGAATTTACTTTTCGCCATTGACATCATCATTAGACACTAGTAATAAAATTCTCCCTCACGCAGTCGTTAAAACCTGATCAGATATTCAGGATAACACTGAGTATCGTTAAATACAACAAAGATGGTTGGAGTTCCACAATTATCTACAACAGAATCAAACAAAATCTCCGGCCTTGATGGATCTTTAGGAGGGGGTACCACCATGTCTTTGTTACCATTACAATACTGTCCTACCAGGACGCTGGACAAGTACATACACCGGCTACCCACACCACCCTTGCGAGCTAGGGCGAAACGAGTCGAATAGGCAGCATCTCTTGCAAAATAAACTCCTTTTCCAAAGCAAACTCCTGGAAGTGGAACAGCAGATTGGAATCAGTGCTACATTAAAGCCTTATATGGATCAAACGAGGAGAGTGAAGCACCGTGGGTAGCGTAACAGAATTGTTTGGAAGTGGACCGGACTTCTGGATTCATTAGATTTCTCACTGTCACTCTTTTTTGATAGCGTTTCTTCCACATATATACGTTTAAAAAAAGTTGACGAGTACTTGTTAATCATTTTGACGACGTAAATCATTAACTACACCGCATCAATGAAAGTCATCATTGTGGACAAAATGGATATTCAAATTGGGGGCTTTGGCACATCTTTTGTTTTGTTACCTTCAGTCTCTCTATATGTTGGGTTTACTTGTAACACAAGCAGCGATGTAAAGGACCGCATGGGAACTAGTGATGGAAAAGACCAAATGGAAGCTAGTAATGTAAAGGAACACAGGGAGACTAGCTATAGAAATCTTAAATGAAAATGGAACTCATGTCATTGCGCAAGGTACGAGTCCACAGTGATAAGAGCGTCCTTTAGGTTGAAACCAAGGAATCTTTAACGGCCAAGCGGTTACACGATAAGATCTAGGTACGAGACAAGCTAAAAAGTTCTTACCATTAACTCCTGAGAAGCTTCTATTAAATCCCTGAGTGTTTATCAGTACCAGGTTTTCAGGAATTGTTCCATGGAAAAGCTGTCTTTCATTGTCCCCGCCGTTGTCTTTATCCATTTTCTCTTTTCTAAGCTGGTACGTTTGGTACAGATGAGGATTCTGAATGCGCTCAATACTAGAAATGACTACCGAGCCCTTAACAGATCGATGGAATTTTAATGACACATCCTGGAACTCGAGAGATGACTGGCATAGATTCGCCGAGTGTACTGTGACGTCATTTCCAACTTGATTGCGAGGCATTGGTTCCCAGGTTGTCGGAAGGGCTGCTGCTAGGATACAAGTATGAACAGAAGTTTTAGAGCGATAAGATTGTTAACCAGTCAAAGAGCATGCAAAAGTTGTGACAACCTTGTGGAAATAGATACAGATAAAAAGAACAAAAGCATCTGGACAGTAAAACAAATGGGCCTGTAGATTGTAAAATTCCTAAATTCGAAGTATCCCGCAAAAAAATTAGGTGCATCGAGCTGACATTAGTGTCATTTGAAGATCTTTCAAAATGATTTAAAGTGACTGACCTAGCGATTTGACGATCTCGTTGTCTCTGCTAACTCTAGAAATTTCGTTTATACGTTGCCAAATTTCGCTGACCATTTCTGTCACGGCACTGGGTTCACCTTGGACAAGAATGACACCTGCCCACGTAGTCCCTAACTTCACGTCAAGTAACTTGGCGCTTTTCTTGAGATTGATGAGCTGTGTTTCCGAGAGCTTAACAACATCTTTGTGTGCGATCTTTTGAAATGTGAACGCGTCTGCGAGACCTTTCCGAAGTTTCTCTGTGGCTCTTTTAACAGCGATCTTTGTAGGGCCAGCAAGATACATTTGTATTTTGTCCTTATTTGGATTAGGCCCAGAACTCCGTGCCGCACGGTGCTTCTTTGCGGGTGGCTCTTCGGATTCGATTTTCACAGGAAGAGGACTTGGAACCAGTCTTTTTGTCTCTTCTTGTTGTTGCATGAGCTTGTGTTCTTTCAAGAAGGTCTTCATCAACTTAGCTTGGAACAAAACGATTCTAACGACACGTAGATTGACACAGCTGCCAAGAATTTTATTCATTGCCTGGAACGTTGCCTGGGCCGAGTCTCCCGGACTGAGTCCACCCGCTCCGGTACCAGCCGCTGGTAAGGAGATAGACTTTAGACCGCTCGACTCCGCTAACAGAAGACATTTCTCAACACACTGCTGAATGTTTTTTTTACTTGCAGATCCCGTCACAACCATATGTATGATATTTAGTGCGGCTAGATTCCCACCGCTCGTTATAACGGCGGTCCCCTCTGGTTGATGGCCAAGTCTTGCACACTCTGCTTCTACTTGAGCTCCACTTGCCAGTGCTACTGCTTTACCAAGTTCTCCCGGCGAATGCATGTTCATATCCGAGCGAATGACGTTGACGATGGCGTCTGTAGTTTGCTTGGTCAGGTCATCTTGAACAACTTCCACGGTCGTATAAAACCTTGCTTGCAAAGCAGCACTTTCCAGCTTAAAAGCATCAATAACTCTTTGATCACCGTGGAACAGAACAAATCGAATGTCTCTTACCAAAGATTGAGTGTCATTCAAACAGAATTTGACTGCTTCGTCTAACATGATCCTTGAAGCATCGCGCGAAGGGAAACCTAAGTTGCCACTTCCAATCAAAGGGAAGGCGATAGACGATCCACCGAGCTCAGGAACTTTATTGAGGGACTTCTGGACAATGGATTGCAGTATCTGTAAGGGATAAAGGGATGGAACTGAAGATCATCAAAATGTACGGTCAAACCTGTATAACGCGGCACTGTATTAAGCGGTCGGTTGTTTCTTTGTTTTCGCTGTAATTTTCACCTCTATTTAGCAGTCACCTCTATCTGGCGGTCGTGGTAACCCTTTATTGAGTCTCAACTGCTATTTTGTATAGTCCACCGTTCTACCTGTTTTGAACGGTCAGTTAAAGCGGGGCCACTCAAATAAAACAAGAGTAGTCTTTCAGGTAGTAGATTTTAATCCTTGTTTCTCTCCTATAAGTAGTATTTTTGGGCGAGACTCTGTACATTTAACAGAAAGATCGCATTACTATTCACAATTATAATGTTCAACTAGGTCTTTCCCAGGTTCCACTCGGAACAAAGTAAATTTGTATTCTGTTGCTCCAGTTTTTGTCACGTTATTGTGAATTTATTTCTGTTTGTGTAATTTCAATTATCTGTCCAAGTTCTGTTCCGTTTGTTCAATTTCTCTTCTAGTGTTTTCAGTTAAGAGTATCAACTACACAGGTTCTACAAAACAGAACTTGAAACAGAATTTTGGCGGCGATGACCTATCAAACATTTCGGCTTCATTTACTCACCGCTTCCCCTTTGCCGCCATTCCACTTAGAACAGCACGTGTGCAGCACGTGTTTGCAAAGTAGCTGGTAACCTGGTGTTAAAGTGATTTCTCCCTGCTGTGGTGGTTGCAAGACTTTTGCAATATCAGGACCAGCAGCAGCGAGGATTGCTTTGGAGCAAACTCCTTCGGGACAAACCAGTGTGTGGGCCTAAAAAAAATAGTTTTAGAGAATCAGAGCTCTCGCATTCAGAAAACCACCATCTCAAAATTTGAAACGGTTGTTCATTATTAGGGCGGTGTTTCTCTGTGAGATCAAGGCGGGCCACTTTTGTTAGCCTTTAGCCTCCGATATGGCCACCGAGCTGGCCATTATTTACTGAAAGTTTTCCGCTCGCGTTAAGATCTGCGACAAGTCGGGGATCTGACATTAATCATTATTAGTACCACACTCCTCCTCTCGCTAGCTTGTGTTACTAATACTTTTCCGCCCTTATGAGAGCCTTCACAGACTAGTACTCAAGCCTTATATTGACGTCGGATCACAGAGCTTAATGTGGAAAGCTCTTTGATGTTTAAAGCAAACATGGACAAACCTGTTCTAACGCTATATCTCCAATCTTCCACGAAACTTTGTGTCCTTTAAGTGAAGTGAATACAACAGATGAACCACTGAACGCGCTTGTATGTGAGCTATCAACACCAAGCGCTACGCCAGCGGTACCACCGTTTGTAGAGGGCGAACCCGCACCAGCGACCGCTGATTCACTGGAACTGGGGCAAGTCGCCGACTCGAGGAATTTCTTCTCAACGAGGACGTAGCATTTTTCCTCATTCATTACCATCTTGACCAGACTGTCAAGTCTTCCCTTTGAGCAGTAGCGGGCAATACCAGGCTGTTCAATCTCAAAGTTTTCACAAATCACTTTGTCAATGAGCACCTTCACTTTTTCAAGAGCTGTGCCCAGGCCATCTGCTTTGGCTGAGACGCAAAGCTTATTTTCAAATCCAAAAGCATTAACCACGACATCGAACAGTTGAAGGCTTCTCTCTATGGACCTGACTTGTGACCATCGATACTTCTGTATGAATTGCACTACGCCCTTAGAGCAGTAAATATCGTCAGTGCGGATAGCATTTTCTCCCTGAACGTTTTGTTGACTGGTATGCGACATACTTTTATTTGGGTGTTTGGATGACCGTCCCCTAGAAAAGATGACCCTAAAACCAAAAACAATAGTCAGGAACATCACAGCAAAGGGAGCAGTAAGCACCACACAAAAGTCGAGTGTGCCTGGCAGTGGCCGAAGTACACGAAATCGAGGTTCACTAATAAACTTTCGAGATAAATAAAATTTGCCAGAACGCATGTCGACTTTTAACAGTGGTTGTGCAAAGTCTCGTCACGCAAGCCTTCTTCGTAGCCGCTCTTTTAAATAGCATGCAAAAGGATCGTTTCTGAAATGATGAAAAACGATGAAAATCCAGGAATATTCTATTACCTTTACTTTACGGGTAAGTTTTCAAATGTAACTTTTAACAATCTCGTCTTAAAAACATCGGCGTCTTAATAAAGCCTATTCCGCGAAGCTTTCGAAAATAATTGTTCTCACTTAAATCAAGCCTCCCTAAGTGTTCATTTTCTGAAAACTTCGCCCAGTTCTAGTGGTGAAATGTTGCTCTTGTGGTCGTAACTAACTGTAAAAGTAGCCTGTGGCGACCGTCACGCAGAGCCTGTTTAAAAGTGTTGCGTGACAGTTTCGACAAAGGATCCTCGTGACAAAAATTTTCTTATTTTACACCAGTGAATATACAATCAGATAGCCTTGTGAAGAGAGCCAACGACAAAGCAGCGACCAGTTGGGTTGCTGCACTACAATAAGTCAGCTATTGACCATGGAGTATCAACTTAAATATCAAATATTAACGAAAGAAAGAAAGAAAGAAAGAAAGTCTTAAACACTCTAAACAACAAACGTGTCTAGTTACAATGATAAGGTTGAGATCGGACGTCAGCATTATCAGGCGCCTCTAGCAGCCGCTTCAGTCCATGTAACGATCTCACCTTCCCTCTCATCCCACCCAGGGGAGGACATCCACCACACAGTAATCTCGTGCGTGGGAAATTAACGTCTCCTATCCCTAACCCTGCAGGAGACGGGGCCTACGGTTTATTCGTCCTTATCCGAGAAGACTAGAATATCTATCCATTTCTTGATATTATAGAAAGGTAGCAAATTCTCCTCACTTATTTTAAGACCATGAGTATTGGTCCGGCCGGGGCTCGAACCCTCGACCTCCCGCACAACACAATCCGGCGTTCTAACCAATTGAGCTAACCGGGAGGCGTAGCGCTGTTAAAAAGATTTGGTGAAATCGAGAAGTCGAAGGTGAAACCCTGTTATTAAATAATATGTAAAAAAATAATCCCCGTTAGCTCGCCATCGGCAATCGACCTCTGGTCGTTACAAAGGTTTATGAAAACCTCGAGCAGTTTGGATATATCAATCGTCCGATTGTGTAATAACACCTCTTCAATGGCCAGGAAAACCATGCAGCAAATTACACAAGATTTACTCTATGACACATGCTTTAGCTTGGGTTAACTTGTTGTTATGCTGTGGCAGTGGAAAAGTTAGGGGGGAAAAATCAGTCCCGTTATAAAGCGATTATCAAAAAGATATCGAGAGATTCCGCTTATGATGGCAGAATCGGTCAAAGTATTATTTTTTATAGAGCTAAATCACGGCACGATATCACACTAAAAATTCAATACATTCAACTTTGTTTCGAAAAAGGTGGATTAATTATTTTGTCATGCATAAATAACATGCGCCTCAATAATAATAAATAACATGCGCCTCAATCCGCGTAAATGTAAAATCCTCACGGTTGACTTTCTTCACTATAATAGTTGTGTGCCCATGCCGATCATGGTCGGCGGATCCCTTGTCGAGCAAATCCCGTCGTTTAAACTACTCGGCGTTCATGTTTCGGAGGATCTTACGTGGACGGTGCACATTGACTGGTTGGTGAAGAGGGCCAATCGTAGACCGTTTGCGTTAAGGCAGCTGCGTAAGTGTGGCGTTCCAGCTAAAGACATCGTTGCCGTATACTGTGCACTTGTAAGATCTATATTGGAGTACGCGTCAGCTGTGTTTGCTGACTTGCCAAAGTACCTGGATAACGCACTGGAAGACGTCCAGAAAAGGGCTCTTTCTATTATATGGCCTGACCTTCCATACGAACATACGCTTGAAAAGGCCGCCATTCAGTCCTTGTCGGCGCGCCGCGCAGCTGCATGCGAGCGATTTATTCGTAAAATTCGCTCAGGCCATCCCTTATACCCCCATATTCATGAGCGGGTACTTCACAGCACAACGCAAATGTGTCTGCGATCAGGCAAATCTTCTCACCGCACACTTGTCAGAACTGAGCGTTTTAAAAATTTCGTTACCGTTAAGTATCAACCTGTGTAAAGTATTGTATGTATTTAGTTATTTAGGTTTCCAGTGTGTGTATTTTTAAAACTGTACCAGTAATTCAGCCTTAGGCTGCAAGTGATCCGAAATAAACTATATTACTACTACTATGCGCTTTTGTTAGAGTTCTTGGCAGGGATAAAGGGGCCTGTATTTACCTGTGAAAAGCTGATTTCTCTTGAGACTGGCAGAAACGGGTTGGAACAGCTTCAGCGCTCACAAGGAATGAGATTGGAGGTGTGAATGAGAAATCAGATTTGCTAATATTACAAAGTGTCATTTGCAGACAATGAACCTTTCAGTTTTGGCGCGAAAATATCCGTGACATGTGATACCGCTTGCCTGTCACGTAACACACACACTTCCCCCCTCTCTGTTTCTCTCCAGATCTCTAACAAAACGACAGTTTATTACACGAGTGGAAACTGAAACATCAGTTTTAAAAGTTTTGATAGGGCTTTTTCATTGACTGTTCTACTCTGATGGTGTTGCTTCCCCATCTCTTAATCGTCCATCGGTAAGAACTTAAGATATCGCTATTTGAGGACGAAAAAAAACCGAACAAGTTAAATTTTCTTCTTCTATTTTATTTCATTAATTTTCTTTAACGAAATCTGTTCCTGCACCCGAACGAAGGTAATACTACACCATACTTTCTGGCCAAGCTTTTGGCTGCCAACTAAATAGTCAATGCTTCTTAATCTATGAGGTTCTGTCTAGTACATCTTTCTCATCTTACATCAAATGTCTTCGAAGCGACTTTATTGTCATACTTCATTAAACGTAATAAAAAGGTAGACATTTTAAACGAAATTCTCTACTTTTGCCAGTTTCCCTGGGTAGCGCAAATCGATGCAAAACAATACTTTCAGTAAATCTGGCGATAAAAAGAAAATACCGTCGAAAAAACAGCCAGCACAACACTTTGCTTTGCCAAGCGAGAAAACGGGACAGGCGCGAGATGAACGCGTAAGGCGTAGAACACGACTGTGTCGCGGTCCTAGCGCACGCTTCGCGTTTTCCTACGCTCGCCTAAAACAAAAACCTGAAAAAATAACACTTGTAGCCTGGAGGCTAGTGGAAACCGTTCTGTAAGGATAAAACGCGTAATGCTGGGATCTACTTCTGTTTGGTATCACAAGGACTTGCCAACTCCAAGGACATAATCAATCAATTTGAAGGATAAAGAATGAGCTTTTAGAAAAGACAGTAAAGAATGCTATTAGAGCGAATGCTTATAACCTGTTCGTTGTAAGCTAATGAACCGTTCGTTTTTGGCAAATGAGCTAAACACTTTAACAGTTGTGAACATTTATTCCATAAACCAATGCTACAAAGCATTGGTTTATGGAGGCGGTTAGCATTGGTTTATGGTTTATGGAGGCGGTTAGCTCTATCCATTGAGCTAACCGCCTCCCGGTTAGCTCAATGGATAGAGCGCTGGACTGTTGTGCGGGAGGTCGAGGGTTCGAGCCCCGGCCGGACCAACACTCAGGGTCTTAAAATAATTGAGAAGAATTTGCTGCCTTTCTATAACATCAAGAAATGGTTAGATATTCTAGTCTTCTCGGATAGGGACGAATAAATGGAGGTCCCGTCTCCTGCAGGGTTGGGGTAGGAGACGTTAATTTCCCACACACGAGATTACTGTGTGATGGATGTCCTCCCCTGGGGTGGGATGGGTGGGAGGGTGGACTAGCACGAATGGTTCCTATGTTCCTTTCTAGTCCTTCCCCACTGCAAAACTTAATGCAGTGAAAATGGACTAAATTAAATTAAATTAACAAAGGGTAATGGTTTTTGTCGGGTGGTGGTGACTGTAAAGTCATAAAAATCAGCCAAAAGGCAAGTATATTCAAACAGGTCGAAGTACGTCACGACTCACGAGAACATTACACGAACGTTGACATACACTGGACTGTTCAAAACAAGTGTTTTTCTGGCCAAGAACGAGCCAAGAACATTCTGTGGAGCGAAGAGTCACGAATGTGCACGGCTTTTTGCTGATTTTTGTGACTTTATACTCACCACCACCCGACAAAAACCATTATCCTTTGTGGCACATTGGTTAGCTGAATAAGTGTTGACAAGTATTGCTCTTAATTGTTCCTCTCATTTGCCTATGACGAACAGTTCATTAGCTTAGAACGAACGGGTTATACGAATTCGCTTCATTGAAAAACTATAACTGTAAAGGATAACGATTTTTTGGGCAGTTTATACTACTAATAAACTAAATTGAACTTGAGGCTTTTCAAGTTTTTTTAGCCTGTAACGTTTTCTGAATAAAAAGTTTAAGCGAGTGTCAAAAAGTTATAAGATATTCGGGGTAACACTGATTATCGAAAAAAACAACAAAGATGCTGGGGTTTGATTGGTTATTTACCACAGAGTCATACAGAATTTCAGGTTTCGATGGATGTTTGGGTGGAGGTACAATCATTGAAGAATTTCCAACACAATACTGTCCAACTAAAACCTTGGCAAGGTACATGTGGCGACCTCCATAACCACCACCCCTTGCGTATCCAACAGAGTATTGTGCGTCTCTAGCGAAATAAACACCACGTCCATAGGCCGTGCCTGGAAAAAAATGCATTCAAAATGATGAAACAGTGAGGACGATCAATTAAATGCAAAATATCAACAAAGTACACACATTACGTGAAGTTATTGTTATGAAAAAAGCACTTGGATTCTTCTCACCACCCCTTTTTTTTTTTTTTTGCAGAAGAGTGATTCGGTTAAGGCTCATGCAACATCTGGGTGACTCGGGATAACAGGTGGAAAAATATATGATGGAATAAGTTTTTTAGTTAAGTGAAGCAAATAAGTCAAGCTAGTTTGGAGCAATCACTCGAAAAAATTGTTATAATGTTCCTTTTACTCACACGAAGCTTTTGAAATTAATGATCCTAGCATTATGTGGAACAAGAGCCACATATGAATTACGTGAAAACCTCGCTCATCGTAGAGCCTCTAGCTCATTGGTAAAGCGTTGGAAGTGGAAATCCGATGGTTTCAGGTTCAATTCTTCATCAGTAAAAGAAAATCTTTTCTTCGTCCCGCCCCCGTGACGAGACGACAAAACGTTTCCATTATTAAAATTTCAGAGACTCACCATGAGCCCCACAGAAGCTTCTGTTGAATCCTTGTGTGTTGATATGGTTAACGTTTTTAGCGTCAGTCCCGTGAAACAGCTGTCTTTCACTATTTCCTCCCGTATCTTTATCCATTTTCTGTTTTCTTACCATGTAAGACTGATACAGATGAGGATTCTGTACTCGTTCAATCTTTTGAATATTTACCCCACCGGTTGTGGCTTGAAACTTACGTACGACATCTTGATACTCATGGGAGCCTGGGAGCAGTTGTACTTTATGCACAGTAGAGTCATGGCCGGGCATCTGTGCCCAGTGCTTTGGTAGAGCAATTCCTACAGCTACAGTAAGGACCAAAAGATTAGAATGCTGAATTGGAAACCTATCGACTGAAGTTAAATTTCAACTTCCGAATATATTTTTCAGGTAAGACAATAATTCTCAATGAAAATACATAGAGGATCAACACGGAAGCTGGAGAGACATCGTTTTGCAGATGTATAGTAACTAACCTTCGTCAGCCCCCTTCACCTTTCTTGTCAGTGTTATTTGTTCACCAGACGTTTGTCCTCGTCCAGAGTTTCTCTTCAAATCGATGACAAACTCGTCTCCGCGTAAAGAAACTTGCACTACGTGCTCTTCTTTGCTGTAGGCCAACTCAATCTTAGCATTTGCTTTCGGCGCAAACGCCATTTTCGTGCCACGTAATTCATAGCTCCACTCTACGTTCTTTGAAACCAACTTCGCTTGTTCTTCTTCTTGCTTCTTCTTCGTCCTCTCGTTGATCTCTTTCCAGATCTCCCCAACCATTCCAGACACTTCGGCTGGTTCACCACGGACGACAATACGATCTACGTCATCCTCAATTTCAAGTTTGACGTCACGGTCTTTCGACTTTTTTCTCAGGATATCTCTCTGTTTATCGGAAAGTTGACTGACGACTTCACTTTCAACTTTTTCCATTGTACAAGCGTCAGAGAAACCTTTCTTCAAGGATTCCACGGCTTTTCCCACGCTCAACTTGTCTTTGCCGATCACAGATATTTTTACAAAGTGTTCATTATCTTGGGCTGGTGCCTGCCTACGTCTCAGTCTTCTGGTTGGCCTAGCTGCCGCATTCTCCGAGTCACTGTCTTCTTCTTCAATATCTTGCACTGGTTGTTTCTTCTGCTCTTGTAGAAACTCCTGCATCATAGAAACCTGGAACACAACCACCCTCACCTTTTGAATGCTTTTACAGCGGACACTGAATGCATTTAGTGCTTTGAACGTCAATTGGGCTGAGTCTGCTCCAGTCAAGCCGTAGCCTCCTGTGCCAACACATGGAATTGAGATCGCTTGAAAATTATTGGCGTCCGCAACACGAAGTCCCTCCTCCAAACACTGCTGAAGATGTTTCTTATCTGAAGAGCCTGGAATAATGTGAATAATATGAGGTACTTGTAAATTACCTCCCTTAGTTAATACCGCTGTTCCAGGAGATTGCTTTCCCAGTTGGTTGCATTCTTGTTGTACTTGTGGACCACTCTGTCTTGCTATGGCTTTGCTCAAGTCTCCGGCGTTATTCATGTTCATGTCCGTGCTGATAATATTCATGATAGCCTCGGTACTGCTCTCTTGAGTCAAATCGCCATTTGTTACCTCAACTTTGAAGGGGCAGTGGAAGTGCATGCGCTGACTTACACCTGCGTGTGAAGAAAACGGGTGCCTCTGATGTGCTTGCTGAAATGCCAACAACATTGGAGCTTCGAAGATTACAATCCTGACCTTGCGGAGGGTACGAAAGCTAGCGCTAAAGTTTGTAAGGGCCTTAAAAATCAAACTGGCTGAGTCCACTGCAGACATACCATAAGCCCCAGTGCCAACTGCGGGAATAGAAATGGATCGGAGACTTTGCGTCTCTGCCAGCTGAAGACATCTTTCAACGCATTGTTGAAGGTGGTCTTTATTGTTGTTGTCCGGAATTAAATGAATAATGTTTGGTGCAGGTAGGTTTCCACCGCTGGTAATCAATGCAGTCCCACTCGATTGCTGTCCGAACTGACTCAACTCATCCTGTATCTGTTGACCACCACGTCGTTTCACTCCCTTACTCAACTTTCCTGCCCTGTCCATATTCAAATCTTTACTTGTTATATTCACAATGGCGTCGGAAGTCTCCTGGCACAAGTCACCCTGCAAAACTTCAATACCAACACCCGATGTCCCCACTGTTTTCTTTCTTCTAAAGAAGGAACGTATTCCTATTGCTACGCTTGCGATGGCGGAGTGGCCAGTTAGCTGGAGTTGCAATTTGTCCATCTCTTGTTTGAAGGCAGCAGTTAATGTTTGATCTTGGTTAAACACGACAAATCGGATGTCCCGTAAATTAGAAGCGGGGTTAGTTCGGCAGAAATTTACAGTTTCATCTAACATGATTCTCGAGGCTGTATCGCGTGGGAAGTGTAAGTTTCCAGTTCCAATGACGGGAAATGCAATGGAATTCGCCCCAAGCGTTTCGCCTGTTTGTAGGCACTTTTGAACGATGGCCCGTAGCGTCTACAAAAGATGAAATAGAAGTTGTTGAATAAATAATGTGGAGGCAAGAGGGGATCTAGTAAAGCCTGTCACTCCCACACGATCTCAATAGCAACTCTCGACACTGTCCTCTGTACACTTCTCATAAATTCGGCCTTCAGAATTTGGCGTTAAGTTCTACGATATTCCACCTAGTTGATATTTTGTCCTCTCTTCTCATCACCTTTCTGGCTGATGATGCATTAATAATAAAAGGAAAAAACACTCAATGGTCACTCTTGAGAATGAAAAGGTTAAAAAATTCAATCCCTCTCGAGCTACTTTGAGACTCCAGGGCTCAGTTGTATAAAGGAAAGATAACACTATCCAACGGATAAATCACTATCCAGCGGACAATCGATAGCAAAACGTGCTGTGCCATCCCCTGGATAAAACGTTTTCCAGTGGATAGCGTTATCCAACCTTTGAACAACCGAGGCCTGGAGTCTGTTATCCAAAAATCAAAGTTAGATCAGCATTGAATTTTAGTAAAATTCCAGAGAATAATGAGAGAGTGCCATGTAGGATATTCACACTCGTAGTATTTCCTTTTAGGATCACGATCAAGAACGTTTGGATTAAACCTCACGGCAATAACCTTTGGAACAGGGCCTATAACTTATTCTTTTTTTAAATTTGATTTTTTCCTGCGAGAGTTATGCTCCTACTAATTCTACAAAATTTCTAACCAATATTCACATATATATGATATTAGGAATTAAAAGTTACTGTAATTATGCAAAAATCCTGTCGTTATACATTTGATTGATTATTCTCGAAGAACTCGGTGAGGAGTGAGGCTTTCCACGTTAGATTGCTTCGGCTTGCTAAACCGAACAAAATGTTTGAGGATAAGCTACATCGGAAAGAACATTAAATCAAGCCTGAATGGTCATTACTTGCTTTATCCTACAAGAGAATGGATGGGCTTCGCCATTTGGGCTTTCATCAAGTTAAAAAAAAAAAAGTACTCTTCAATTCATTCTAAAGAGGTCCTTTCACTCGAAAGTGAACTCATACTTATCACGTATTTGGTAACATTTAGGAATGACACTTCATTGTTTCTTACCGGTTCCCCTCCGCCGTTGTTCCACTTACAGCAGTTAGTGTGAATCACGTGACTGACCGAGGAAAAACCACCTGAGACAGCGATGTCACCAACGTTGGGAGTCGCGGCCTGAGGACCACCGGCATTAATGATTGCTTTATCGCATGCTCCTTGAGAACTGACAAGTACGTCCGCCTACAATACAAAAAAAATTAATTTTTTTTATTTTTTCAATATGGTGGACTGTTGACGCTATCAGACTTCGCACTCTCAACAAGAGAGAAGTTAGTCAATCATGTAACCACACTCTATGAGTACATAAGAGCTAATTGAAGAACCAAAATCCATAACTATGTCAACCAGATCTTCTAACGTATTTTCATGTGATATTTTCCTTGTGTGACGAAAAGAGTGACAATCTTACCTTCTCTGCCTCTATGTTTCCAGGTTTCCACGACACTTTGTGCCTTGGGGAAATTACCAAGGTAGACGCGTCAGTTCCAACAGCGGTAGCTTCGTCATCCTCAGCATCATCTCCACTGTCGCCTGAAGAAGTAGAACCGTCGGATACGGATTCGAGGCGCAACTCCTCGTCCCTTCTTCCTCGACCTAAATTTTTCTGGACTTTTATAGCACAATCTTGGTCTTTTTCCACCGATTTCACCAGCCGATCTCCTTTTCCACTATCAAAGTATTTTCGAAGACCTGGCTGTTTCACCTCAAAGGTTTTCGACTCAGTGGCATCTATCAGAGCGCCAATCTCCTTTTTCACACGTTTCAAACCCTCTCTGTTTCCAGAAATGACAAAATCATCATCGTCTTTTCCTTTTTTGATATTCACTACAAAATCTTTCAGTTGATCTTGTATGGCGCGTAGATCCTCTTGACGGAGCTCAAGAAGATACCTCCGCTCAATATCAGACGCACACACAAACCTTTCCTCCCTAATACAATTGTTTTCAAGGAACGTATTAAACTTCTTAATCACTTCGGTGACGTCATCTTTGAACCCGGCCACGTATGTATCGCTCCAGTTATTCCTATGGACACGTACAGCCGTTTGGTTCATTTCGTCACACAATTTCAGCCACTCAGCTGACTTCAACAAATGTTTGCTTTTCTCGTCCACTTGAACTTTCTCTTCCAGCATTAATTTGTTCACGAGCCTCGCTGCGTTGTCTGCATGGGCTGCTGATGATCCCACTATGGTGGCGTCTTTCTCAATAACGAACACTGCTTCCACGTTGTTTCTTTCCAACTCACGTTTTACTGTCTGAAGTCCTTCATCTGTGTTTAAAATCTCCAGGATGCTGACGGATAAAGTAACTTTCTTTTCAACCATGTCAGCCATTTGTTTGTAGAACTTCATGGTTGCTTCAGTAAACTGTGGCTGGGGACCTTCGAAATATATTTCTTCAGCTTCAGTATCGAACTTGATCTCCAACTCCTTATTCTTTTCTTGAAGTTTCTCAGCAAATTTTATTTTCTTCAGCAAAATTAAGCGCTCCTCGGGAACATTTGGAATTTTCTTCTTTAAGTAAGTTTTTCTGGTTTCCTCGCGGTAGATTTCTTCTAACTTAGACTTCACCTTTTCCTCGTTACTTTTCACATCTGTTTCCAACGACACGATCCTAGCAACATTTGAATCTGGAATAGTCTTCACCAGCGGGGGATCAACTCCCAAGCAGGCGCGAACGCTGGGAAGGTTAGCTACCACGGCTTCCCAGAAATCCTTGTTGACTTGCACATCGCACTTCGCAAACTTGCCGAGGTAACTTTGCACCTGGTCAATACATTCGGATTGCCAGGAATCGCTGTCTTCTTCCCCACGGTACACTATTACAGCCATTTTGTTGTTGGGTTTCCAGGTGATTGCGCTCTTCTTTTCAGCTAACGAATTATTCAGTTCAGCTTGGAATCCTGTAGAATTGACATATTCCATGACATCTGGATCCACAGCTATGTGTAGCTGTTGTGTTTTGGCATCGGGCTTCTTGCTCACTCGAGCCTCACTGGCTCCGGTTGCACTAGCTCCTAAATCACCTGAACCATCTGCTAAATCAACTTCTTCACCCACTAGGAACTCTTGGTAAACTTTAATTGACACCTGGGTTTGTTGTAATATATGAGGTTTCTCTTCATGTCTGGTTATCACATTTTCCATATCTGTTGATTGAAACAACTAAGTATCAGGAATTTTCAGGAGAAAGTTATTTGTCGTTTTTCAACTCTTCACGACCCTTAATCTTGAGAGACGAAAGACCAAAGGTGTTTGAGTGTTTGGGACAGAGTAGAACTATCAATTAATCAATCACTTCTTTGTCTTTCTATTAGTCCAATGTTCAGTCCTGGTTTTAAATAAACAAATCAATATTAACACATCAATGAGTTTCGGATGTCGTGTATTGTGCCGGAAGGAATAAGACAATACCTACATTTTAGAGATCAGTGAGTTACAAACCTTTTGCGTCTTGGAACACAACCACAGCTCGACCACTTTTAGGTCTATAGTGAACCTTCTCCACAGGACCCCCACCGTTTCGACGACTCTCAAAGTACAGTTCAATAAAATCATGGGTAACATTTTCAGAAAAGCCAGTGACAAGGATGCTTTTGCAAACCGGGACTTGTTCAATGGAAACTTGCGCACCATCCAGACCTCTTTCCTCGCATTTGGTCTTGATTTTTCTGAAATCTAAAATAAGATCGCATTCTCAACAAACCTTTTTCTTGTTCAATTTACCGTTTGGAAGTCATCCTGAAAGACAACCCTCATTTAACAACTTGTACTCACATCAATTGATTACTTGGATCTGAATTATTTTGATAGTTTAATAGAGAAAAGCAATCGGAGTTTATTTCTCGAAATATCAAAAACTGGTAATACAGTGGAACCCCTCTAAACCGGACACTCTTGGGACCGGAGGAAATGTCCGGTTTGAAGGGGTGTCCGGTGTACTGAGGTTTTACCCATATGGCAATTATGTGCTGCATAATGTATTGTCTGACTGTAAGTACCAGTACATGGTATACAATCCCAAATTTACCGCTTAGAGCCTACAGTGTTGGTTTAGGCACTGACTCCCCGCATTTGATCAACTTAATTTTCTTCTCTAACAATAACTCGATTCTTTGGCGTTTCGCTGGTCTCTCAGACACAGTGATGTTTGCTACTTCGTCTGTTTTAGCAAGTGATTTCACCCGCAGCATGACAGTCCATTAACCTGACCCCTCTTGTTGTCATTCATTTAACCCAACAACAGCGGCACGATTGTCGACTTTAGGTTTTTTGCTTCAGTACCAATAGAACAATGAGTAATTAGCCGATGCGTATTTCTCACTTCTGATTCGGATTTCCGGATTTCACAGCTGCATGATTATAATTTAAATTTTAATCACGTCTAAAAACGTGTGATTTGATTTTGGCGGTTTAACGAGGTCAATTTCTTTGTCAGTATGTGATTTATGGACTGAAAAGAGCGTCCGGTTCCCGGAAGTGAAGGGTTCCGGTTTACTGAGGTTAAAAATAGAGAAAATGTATGACAGATATTTGGGGGCCGAAAAAAAGGTCCGGTAAAGAGAGGATTCCGGTTTAACGAGGGTCCGGTTTAGAGGGGTTCCACTGTATACCTTAAACAAGGCATCCTAATTCTTATGCTTCAAACAAAGTATGCAACATTTTTAATCAAACATTTTTATCGACGATTAGTTCATTGATTGAAATTGACGTTGTAACTAAGTTGGCGTGAGCTCTGTCGCTTAATAAATTGCGAACAGATCAAAGCAGCACGATCAAGCAAAATCTACACCATTCAAATGAAAACTCCCTACCTTTAATATCATCAGCCATGATGACCAAGGCATTTCCATTCTTCAGAATCTGTACGTCCTCAACTTCTTGCCCACCGCTCTTTGCCTCGATAAAGTTCAACAATCCGTCTTGAGATGTTTCCTCCGTTAGCCCTCTGACGAGTAACTTATTTCTTTCAAATTGAGACCGACCATCTTCGTCTTTCACGTTGTCAGCAGGCCCCTCTCCCGTCACACCGGAAATGCTCTCTGCTCGTCGTATTCCAGTTTGACCGCGCCCTCTGTGACTACCGCGGTTCCGTGTCCTACCACGGTCTCCCTGTCCGCGTCTGCTGGGTTCATTTTGTCTGACCTTCTCTCTATCTGAATCATCAAAAGAACTGGGGGCCGAAGTTTCTCTGCTGACAATCTCCCTCAGGGATACTGGATGCACCTGCCTTCCATGAGAATCTTTACTTCCTCGATCTCGTTCGTTCAGTTGCCTTGGCGTGAACTGAGAGTGATCGTCAGCTTCTAGATAATGGGCGCTCTCCTGAAAATCTCTTGTAACTTGATGTTGTTCCTGGAAATTACCTCCTCTTCCCCCTCCTCGTCCCCTGCCCGTTGGCTTCGGTTTTGGTTTCGGTTGACGCCCTCGACCGCCTTGGCCTGCACGGCCCATATGAGGCTGAAAACTGCCTCCATCACCAAAACGCCATTCCTGAGATCCATAATGCGGATTATCTCGATATCCTGCAATCTGGCCCTGACGAGGGCCACCCCTGGGACCCCCTCTTTGTCCTCTTTGGTCTCCATGTCCTTCCTGCGGCGAAAAGGCGTTTGGGTGACCGAACCACTGTCCCTGAGAGAAATAAGGCTGATCCTCTCTATACCCCTGAATGTTGTTCTGACCCTGATAAAACCCGCCTCTGGGTCGCCCTCTCTGTCCTCCTCTTGTCCTGCCTCGTTGCCTTGGGTTGTGACCTCTATAAGCTTGGTTCCCTTCACTTTGATCTGATTTATCGCTATCACAACTATTCCTACTTTCATCGTGACGCACGGCATCGTCATATTGCCCTTGCGTTTGATTTTTTTTCTTGGGCTTTCTTCCCTTTTTCTTCCCTCTATTACTTTCCTGTTCAGGGCCTCCGTAGGGTTTTTCCTCTTCCACCCAAGCTTGCTTAATTGCGCTGTGTGTCGGAGGAGCTTCAAATTTTCCTTCAGCTTTCGCAGCCGATGGTTTTCCTTCAACTGGGTTTTTAAAAAGATCCGCAGGATTCTCCATATCTTGAAACTCCTGTAGCTTCTGACTTGCTTTCTCGATACTTCCCTTGACGTCTTCTCGACGGAGAATTCTCTTGATAAGAACTGGTGGTAAACAACTGAATATCTCTTGCAGCTGTTTTGATTTTCGTTCTAATTCTTCCGGGTCTTCTTCTTCCTCTTCCTGGTCTTCTTGCTTGTTCTTGTTTGCAACAGATAACAAGTCCAACTCTCTATCTATATTCCCCTCAATTGTCTCACGCACTCCATCATCTTGGTCAACATAGTCACGGACATTAAAAGAACCAAGATTTTCATTTCCTTCTTCCTCGTAATCGTCATCGTCTGTAAATTATAAAGTGAGAGACTAGTCATGATTTGCATAACGGATTAATCATGTTATATCTCTCTAAGTCAACTGACAAAGAAACGAAAAAAGGGTAAAAAACCTAATTTGTTTTCCCCAAAAAATCACTGAAGGAGCTTTCACAGAATTCTCTTCCCTCCTCCTCCCCCCTCCCCCCTCCCCCCTCCCCCCCACTGAAAAATTCTCCTTATTAGCTAAGTTACATATGTCCTTTTAGCCTTGTTCGCCATTAACTTACACGATCTCTCTAAAACGATGGTCGTCCACTGATTTTCTACTTTAACTGAATACTTCTTTGAATATACAATTGAACGACAAGAACAGAAATGGGCTCCTAAAAAAAGGGTTAAATCCATTCCACAAATTAACATAACAGACAAAAAAGGAGAGAGGAAGATTTAGAAAAGATAAACGATAGGAGAAAAGACTGAAGTTCTTAAAAATACAGTTTGACGAGAAGTCAGTTCTGTAGCCTAAATAATGTCAGCAGTAAGCCTGCCTTCCTTGCTTGAACTTTAGGAATTTGATCCAGTCGGACCAACACTCAAGGTTTTAAAAAATAATTGAGAATATGCTACCTCTCTATAACATCAAGAAATGGTTAGATATTCTAGTCTTCTTGGATTGGGACGAATAAATGGAGGTCCCGTCTCCTACAGGGTTAGGGGTAGGAGACGTTAATTTCCCACGCACGAGATTACTGTGTGATGGATGTCCTCCCCTCAGATGGGATGGGTGGGTTGGGGATTGGTTTAGGCGGGTGAACCTAGTAGGGGACTACGTGACTGTCCTATTGTTCTCTTGCCTGTACACTGTACGAATCTTTAGAAACATAGAAACATAATAAAAAACAATGGTGTGTTTTGAACTTCGATAGGCCTTTCTTTTCCAGCAAGTTTCAGCTGGTGGCCATAGGAATGGGAAGGGGGGGGGGGGGAAGGTTGAGGGATTCTAAAAAGCTATTATTTGGAATCGTTAAATTGAACATAATGGCAACTTTTCATCAAAATGCCATGTTTTCAAAAGCTCAAAATACTCAAAAGCAAAATGCTCAAATTTTCCAGCATAATTCATCTAACCCCTAGATTCAAATAGAGAACACAAACACTCATGGACATTTCATTCCGTGATCAAGACATTGAAGATATCTTGTGAGATGCCAAGATGAAGAAAACAGCAGCTGTAAGCGTCTCAGTCATTTAATTTAGCGAGCTTGTTTTCAGTCAAACTGTGTATTTGTTTGGTATTATTTTTTTCCCCGATTTATTTTTTCTTTTTTTTGTGGCAAGTAAGGATTGTTGCTGCTTTCAGATGAAAAAAAAATCGAGCTCAGACAGAAAAATTTATTTTCTAGTGTTCAGATCGAGTTATTTGTGGTAACAGACTGAAGATACTAAATTGATAGTGGCTGAAAATAGATACACTCGTACTAATAAGACTTCCGGTTAAGTGAAGCAAATAAGATGGGGGATGTCCCTGTGATGAGGAACGGGGAAAATATTTTTCCACGCCGACCTAATGGAGTGTGATTTACAAACTAGTAATTTTGAGGACTCTATCATCCCCAGAAACGTAATTACTTAATTGGGAAGTTTTTCGATGCCCTGTTTTCCTGGAATGTGCTTGCATCAGAAATGTACTTGTGCAAACAATTGCTTCCGGGTGCTTCCACCCTTTGAGATTGCTGTGCTTAATTTTGAGAAAATTTCCCAAATCACGATCACTGATGACCGGTACACAACAACTACACTTTTTGAATAATTTCTTGAACTAAAATTATGATTACAAATTCGAGAAAATTGCGAAGTCGTGTACACAAGTCCTACTAGTGCATTGGTGCGTAAATAATGAACATCTACAATATGCAAGCTGAAAATATCTCGATCGGTCGCTTTAAAAGAGCCGCAAGATTCTAATATATCACCTTCTTACTCTATTTATCAGTTATTTTATACCTAAAACTAGAATTACAACATTTGCTGTTAAACAATCACGAGTGCAAATACTCGTATAGGCACACAAGAAGATTCAATATTATCCGTTTGGTCACGATTTACATTCATTTCAAGTTGTAATGCAAACTGCTTACCATAATATGAATATTCGTCATCCATTGTTGATAAGACACTAGCTTGAAACTTGTCCTTGGTAGCCTCTAAAATCGGGGAATACTTAAACAGAAAAAATAAACGATCTGTATGATGCTTATTCAAAGACTACGGTGAAAATGAAAACATTAAAAGCTAAGAATATATTGCAGTTTTAATCGTAAACATTTTAAGTCTGCTATGAATCTCAGAAGGAAGCTTCATTTCTAAAGCTGTAAAAGATATTGACTTTGGTATCAGGCATTAATACCAAACATTTGTACATGTATTTCAACTCTGAAAGCGCTTAAAGAAAGATATTTGCTTGTATTTCTAGTACAAAGCCAGAATATTGTTCCGTTCGCGAAAACCTCGATGTAAGTAAATAAATCCTTGAAAATTCTGAGAAATTATCGATACCTTCGATCGCTGATTACACCAGGATAGTTCACAAGGAATCCAAATAAGTAGCCGTCAATCTTTACAGTTTTAAATCGAGGATTCCTCTACCTTTCCCTACAGAAACACCGTCATAACACAACTGCTTAGCGTGCAACTGAACTTTCACTTATTCCCAGAAAGATACTTCCGGCTTTCTTGGAAAACCGTGAGGGGAAAAAGAGACTGGGAGCAAGCCAATCGGGACTTTCCATTTCCTGTTTTTCATGAGTATTCGGTTAAGCTTAGACGAACTAAAAATTAAAACTCACTTTTTCTAAAAACAGAAGACATATCAAATCTCAGCAGCGTAAAGAATTCCGAGCGAACGCTTTCAAGATTGCATGCTCAAAGAGTTCAAACTTTTGTTCAAATTGGGCTTCACCGGATAGTGTGTTGTTATTCAAACACCCGATATCTCATAACTCTCTCTAGAGTCATGGTCAAGTTGAGCAATGTTTCCTTGAAAATATGACGGAGAACCAGCGCAAGATGTAAGATTTCGTTTCCTACTGAACCACTTCAGTAGGAAACGACCTCTCTCAGCTTTGTTTTTTATTCCCGCTCCTCCGAAAGTGGTAAGATAATCAGGGTAACACTGGCTGTCATGGTACACGACAAAAGTTAGAAGGGTTAAACAAATTGTCGACCGTGGAGTCAAATGGGTTTTCAGGAAACTCTGGATTTATGGGGGAAGATTTTTACCTGCTCTTTTCACTTTTGCAAAATTGACCCACTAGCACCCGGGCGAGATACAAAACCCGATGCCAACACAGGGTTAAGTTGTGTAATGCATTGAATAGGAGGCATCTCTGGCAAAATAATCTCCAGCACCACACTTAGCTCCTGCAAAAGAATCAAGGGGAAATTGATGTCATTTTCAATGTGATTCGTATCTCCCTGTCAGCCTGATTCCGTTACGGCTACTTCTTTTGTGACTGTATTATTAACTGTTTTGGCTTCTCACAACTTGTTGACAAGCCTTCTCGAGGAAGAGCTCTATTGGATCTGATATTAACCAACACACCAGACCACTTATCTAATATTGGTGTCGATTATGGTCTCGGAAATTCAGACCATAACACTGTTTATTTCGATTTCAATGCTTTTCAGTATTTCCCGCCCACCTCAAGCACGGAAGATTGTATATGATTATAGAAATGCTAATTGGAAGGGCTTTCGCTCCGATCTCTTAAAAGCCCCATAGGACAGTGTATTTTTAGAGAACAATATTGAGCAAATGTGGAACAAATGGAAGGAATTATTCTTCGCGGCTGTTCGTAACAACATCAGAAAGCGGCATCTGAATAAAAAGAAAAATGTTCCATGGTTAACTTCTGCTATTCGTCGTCTTTTTCATAAAAGGAACCACTTATGGAAGAAGGCCAAATTCTCTTAGCTGCAGTCTGACTGGGATAAATATAGACACTGTAGAAACAAGGTTAAATCAGAACTCAACAAAAGCCATTGGTATCATATTCAGTCTCTAATAAATAGCGACAATCCTAAACGTTTCTGGACATTTATAAAGTCCAAGCCAAGTCAAGATCTATTCCACCTGAAGTGTCTTTTGAAAACCAGAAAGGACCAAATGGCTTTGACAAAGCACAAGTTCTTTACATCGGTGTTTACATGTAGTCCTGGCGTCCCTGACCAGTTGCGTGAAGAACTTCACCCATATACGGATCAAATTATTTCATCTTTGTCTTGCTGTGAATCTGAGGTCAGGAAATTGCTCACTGGTCTAAATGTCTCTAAAGCTCATGGACCAGATGGCATTCCTGCACGTCTGCTTTGGGAGGCAGCGCCGTCAATATCAGCCTGACCTTTGCCTGATTTATTTAACTACTCACTTCAACACGGACCTTACCGATTGAATGGAAATCTGCACACATTACGTCAGTGTTTAAGAAAGGTCAGAAAGAGCAGGTCAAGAACCATCGCCCTATTTCTCTCACAAGTCTTATTGTAAAGATCCTAGAAAAGCTAATATATAATCACATTTTTGATTTTATAGAATCCGAATAATCTTCTCAGTGATTCCCAGTTTGGCTTCCGCCCTGGTTACTCTTGTACGACTCAGCTTATTCATCTTTTCCACGAGTGTGCAAAGGCACTAGATGAACACCACTCTACCGATGTGATATTCTTAGATTTTGAAAAGGCATTCGATTCTGTCTCTCATGGTCGCCTTCTATTTAAGCTGGAGCGCTTTGGCATTATCGGACCACTCCTTTCATGGCTATCAGACTTCCTCCTTGGACGCGTCCAATACTTGAATATGTTTGTCAAGTGTGGCACCCCCACCAAATATATTTGATCGATAAACTTGAACGGGTTCAAAGAAATATTACAAGATGGATCGCTGGCAAAGACACTCCCTACGAAGATCGTCTAAAATCTCTCAATCTTCCAACACTTGCTCATCGTAGAGAATTCCTGGGCTTAGTCCAGCTTTTCAAGTTTATAATGGGATATTCTGCTGGAAACATTAATGATACTATGTCTTTCAGTAATAGGAAATCTAGAAACTCCCACTCTTATAAACTTTACAGGCCTTTTTTTCGCATTGATGTATTTAAATATTCTTTCTGGAACAGATATATTGATTGTTGGAATAAGCTACCATCATCTGTCGTAGATCATGAATCTGTAAATAGCTTTTAAAAAGCATTGAAAAAAGTATATTTTAAATGATTTATATATCTATAGCATATTTTTAAAATTCTTACGCATGCATGTATTGTTAAAGTATTTGTATAGATATATGTAATTTATTATAATTATAATGTGGGGTATAGTTAATATGGGGATTAAGTTCCTCCCTCTATAACCCAATTGTAATGTAATATAATGTAATATAATGTGAATTACGATTACAATAAACTGATATTTATTAAATTGACATCGTGGACATGCAGCCTGTTGTCAAACTTGTTTCGTTTGTTTTAAGAGTATTAAACACCAGGCTTCAGTTTTGTTAGATACACTGAGAGTAATTCTTTAGGAACTAGGCTTTTCACCTTTTCACCTAACACAATGATTAAACGTAATGGCGAGAGCGCTCAACTCCAACGGTTGTGGCATAGTTCCGATTTCCACACTTCTGATCAGTCTTTTGGCAATGTTTAAGTATAATGCCGTACCTCGTCTACTTATTATGCAGACAGATCTTTGTTGGAAGGAAGCAAAGCCGGAAGTAAGAGCTTACCTTTGAAACTTGGCTTTGTTATTCAGAGGTTCAAGGATACACAACACTAGAGCTTCCAGTTAATTAATCACAGCAAGGGAATTCCGTTTCCTCGACTTAAAACTGCGAAAGAATTAGCTTCCGATGTTTTCCGGTTTTCGATTTCCGAAAACAAGCGGAAGTAGGATTTGCATTTCGAGAATGAGAAGGGACGGGAGGGGTCGTGATGTCCTAAAGATGAAATAAAATGGAAGAATTGAAAAACAAAAAAAAAAAGGATAGGAAATTTGGATTTCACTTTTTTTTGTCCCGCTTTTTGACGCCCGATAAGAAGAGTAAATGATTTTCGTGAAAACTGATTGAAGCTTGGGTCTCCCCTCCCTCCCGTTTCCTCCTTTGTCGCCCTTGAGTGAGAAAACGCTGAATCATATATTGCAGGCACCACTAGTGGGCGACAGGGAATGTGGTTTTTATTTTCTCTTTAAACCGCGGAAAGGAGTTATTAACTATTCTTGTTTCAACAGTTGATATTCAATTGTTCGAAGACAAACAGAAAATATATTTGTAGAACCAGATAAAACTCAAGGTAAGCGAGTGAAACGTCCCGGGTGGCAGCGGCTAACCTCATCGCTTCGACAAGAATGGGTGTAATGCAATTGAAACGTCCCGATCTACAACTGATTGTGATATTGTGCAACAGACGATTAAACGTCCATTTATCCTCATAACTAAGACAAACATACACATCTTTCATAACATTCACAGTTTTAATGTTAGAATATAAAGTAAAGAATTTGGGTAAAATAATCAGTAATATTCTGTTGTTTCGATCGAGCATAAATTTCCACGGAACATGAAACTCAAACCAAAATCCTTCGATTTAGCCTATGCTGCCCTTTGTCTATTCTGCGCGATATCGATACGCTCAGGTTTTTGTAACCTAGATAAGCTTAACGTAACATGATATTGCTTATGCAATAGCCTTCCTATTCAAATATTGTAGGGATTATTACATTTTCTGCAGTGAAACCACGCACAGTTTTGTTTCCTACATCCTTTTTCAGGTTACCAACTTTACTTTCTAGAAGACGGGTGGCTTATAGTTAGTACACTGGACTCCGAGGCGAGAGGTCTGGGTTCGAGACCTGGCCGGGTGATTGTGATGTGTTCTTGGAGAAAACGCTGTATCTTCACAGTGCCTTTCTCCACCCTGGATTATAAATGGGTACGGGGAGGTTTCAGGGAAGCCTGATGAAATGCTGAGGTAGCCTTGCAATAGATGGATAGCCACTTCATTCCATGGAGACTGGTATGATCTCCGGCTGGATGGAGCACCTGGCTCGTGTGCTGACTTAACCTCACTTTCTACAGATCAAAACTGATTAGATATTCTGGGTAACTGTGGTAGTCAAAATATACAACAAAAATTGAGGGGTCACCTAGTTTATCGACCATGGAATCAAACAGAATCTCAGGATGCTCAAGATTCACAGGGGGAGGTTTTTTCATTCTCCTTTCGCCTTTGCAATATTGACCCACCACGACCCGTGCAAGGTACATAACTCGGTGGGTGCCAACACTGGGTTGAGATGCATAGCCTATTGAATAGGAGGCATCTCTGGCAAAATAGACTCCGGTACCATACACAGCTCCTACAAATGAAAGCAATTAGAAATTGATGTCATTAATTTGTCGACGCTAGTTTGTGTCACTTCCAAAAGACAGCATCTTTTCAATGCCTCGCATAGTCCCTTAGTATAGTTTGCAAGATCTAAATGCATCCGTGTTAAATAAGCCTTAGGAAGTGGTTTCCAATTTCTGATTTAACCTAATGAAGAGGAGGGGGGGGACGGGTCAATGCCTATACAAAGGCGAAGGTATAAGGGGGGACTGCTGTTTGTGATTTTATCATAAATCTGAGTTCATTATGATCACAGTTGGTGGGCTATGTTGTAGGAATTTCTCTTTCCTGTAAGCTTGTATATCTATGCATTGTCAGGAATCAATTACGGACACACGTACTGATTTCTGGTAGGATTTCAGAGATTTTTGGGTACGTCAGGGATCAGCGGCCCCCTTCCCCCGCCCCAAAAGTTTGCCTTTGGGGTATTGACAGTTGCACAGTTGCTCAGATACTGACTTTGATCGGAACTTATTAGTTTCACTTCTCTTTACTAAGCTAAATCAGTTCGCCCATCTCCATCTGAGATTGCTGTTAGGAAGTTGTCCCTCACCCTAAAGGACGGTGCCTTGACTGCGTGGGGCCTAAAACGTTTCCAAGGGTGGTAAATGAACTTAATGCGACAACGCTATCTTAAAATTCTCACCGTGTGCAGATCCCGATAAGCTTCTGTCGAATCCTTGAGCATTGATTTTCTTTATGTTAACTGGACTGGTACCATGGAACAACTGTCGCTCGTTGCTTTCTCCGTTGTTTCTTTCCACCTTCTGCTTTGCTAACTGATAACTCTGATAAAGAAAAGGATTTTGTACCCGTTCTATGCTCACAATTTCAATTGGATGATTAGCTGTCTCTAGAACTCGATCCTCGACTTCCTGGTACTCGGACGAAGAGGTATCAAGTTCTACCAAATGAACACTGACGTCATTTCCTCTATCATCAAGTGGCATTGGTGTCCAGTTTTCTGGCAAAAGGTTTCCTTTAGAATCAAACACAGGTAATCAAAAACTGAACCTTCGTAAGAAGAAAACATATTTACCATATTCATACACAAATTCATCACCTCACGTGAAAGAAATCGCCATACCTCCTCCTTTTCTCCCTGCTTTCATACTTTGTTCCCCGGGACGAGAGCTTGACCATCCAGCCAACGGTGGGGAAATTGTCATGTCTCGGTTTAATTTTCCGATGGTAATCTCGCCTGCTGCTGAACTAATAAAGCGATCGCCTTGATCTTTCAGCTTATTAAAGTCCTGCAGCCGTGGTCTGGCTTTCAAAAGATCTCCATCGATATCGTCGCCACAAAGAGTTTTCTTAATCAGAACTTTGGGCAATGAACTAAACTCTTCTTTGAGCTTTCTTACTTTTTCTTCTAAGTCCGTTAGGTCTACATTCATGTTTTTGGAATCTTTCAAGGCTGCATCATCACGTTTGCTTATTTTGTTAGTTACAGCATCGTTGCCATCTAGGAAGCCTTTGTTGGAATGCAGTTGGCACAGCTGCTTTGGTCTTAGCTGTGGCATTACTGGCGCATGCAAGGGGAGCGCTGGTGGCGGTGGAGCTTGGGGAGGTGATGCAGTAGACTGCTTATGTGGTGGTGTTGCTGGTGGTAACTGCTCCATCTGTGATAGATTTGGCGGTGATGGTGCAAGCCGTTTAAGGGCTTGAGATCTTGATGGTTTTGACTGTACACGTAATGGAACTGCTGGTGACGGCGTTGTTGGTGCCCGTTCGCCTTGAGAGGTTGATGATGGCAGTGACCGCATTCGAAGTGGTGTTGTGGGTGGTCCTTGCTGTGCGTCAGATGTCATGGGCAGCCGTGACTGTGCGTGTAATGAAGCAGTTGGTGGTGGTGGCGCCAACCGTTTACGTTGAAGGGTTGATGATAACAGTGACTGCATTTGACTAATTGGAAGAGTAGGTGGTCCGGCCTGGACACCAGATGTCACGGCTGGGGGTCCTTTTAGCTCCTTGTAGTCCTCGTTACATTCTGCAAGCAAGACCATCATAATTACTGGACTGCTTCAATAGATGGTAAACACATGAAATTGGTTAAACAAGCCAAACTCTTGGGTGTTATCATCTCCGAAGAATTGAAATGGAACGCTGACATAACTGAGATTACCAAGAAAGCAGCAAAAAGAACCTATTTCCTTGTTCAGCTAAAAAGAGCTCACGTTCCACCAAAAGACCTTTGCCTCTTTTATACGGCATGTGTACGATCCGTATTCGATTATGCAACACAAGTTTTTCATTACTCTCTCCCTGAATACCTCCACCAAGAACTAGAACGTATTCAGGAAAGATCCATGAGAATCATTTGTCCTGGTATGCAATACGAACAGGCCTTAGCTATTATGAATCTTCCAACTGTAAAAGACCACCATGAAAATGTGTGTACAGCAAATTTCGCAGCATAATGAACGATCCTCAGCACAAATTAAGCAAACTTTTACCACCCCGCTATGTAAGCTCTCATAGGTTAAGGCACGAGCGTACCTTTGCTTTGCCACTTTGCAAGACAAATAGAGTTAAAAACAGTTTTTTTATTGCTTCGGCCAGAATAGTCAACAACCACAAATAATGTACAAGTTCCCCCTTACGACGAACTACGTATTTTTTTCATAATAAGATAAATTCATGTACATAGTAATTTTTATTTTATATCTGTGAATACGCAATTCAGTTCATGCTGCGAAGTGTTTACCAATAAAGTATCTATCTATCCTAGCAGGATTTCCTTCGATCCTTCTTGCATGACAAGGAAAGAGAAGAAAATGTCTTTCTGATTTTTTTGGGAAGATCGATGAAAACCTTTTCCCTGCTGGGGAATCTATCAGTAAAAAGGGACAGGAACTATCTTGTCAGTGCCTGTTGGAATTTGAAAAGATTCAGCTAATTACCTCGCTGTTTCCTCCAGTTTGGTTTTGGTTTTGGTTTCGGTGGATCGGGTACTTGCTTCGCGTTAGTCTTCTCCTGAATACCCCCAAGTTTTGTGTTGGAATCGATCACCGATCTTTTCCTTGGTATTTCGCTGTTTTCTGATGCTAAATATTTTGGTGGACCGGCAATTTTCAAACCCGTGGAGACGAGGTTTGAGAGCTCAGTGACAAACGCTGCTTGTCGACCATTTAAGGCACGTTCTTCAGTATTAGGCAACTGGAATGGCGTTGGTCGATTACCAGTGGCAGATCCGCCTCGGACAACAGATCCATCGAGGCTGTCTCGAAATGAATTCTTAGTTTTTGGTGCATCACCTGCATATGAAAGCATTTTTCTTAAGAAATCTGTAATTATGCAGGATTCAAGTGCCTCTACAACGAAAACGTTGTATTGACAGAGATCTTCTAGGTAAATTATTGAAAGATGATAGCCTGTGCTCACTTATAAAGCTTCAACTCGACCTGCTTCCTCGCGCAAACAATACTAGTTGTATATAGAGGAATTTTCATCGAGTTTCGTAAGTAGTCTGGGATTGCTTGCAATTGGTTTTTCTTTACTTCACTCTGTGATTGGTTCAGAAAACTCGCGCCACTCTCTCGACCAATCAGATGCAAAACTAAAACCATTCACGACTTGGTCACCCGCTTTTCCCGCTCTTTAGACAGTCGGTTGTTTTTACTTTGACTAATTACAACAGCCAATCAGAAGAAAGGAAAATGCCTTTCTTCTGATTGGTCGTTGTAATAGGCTGGTCTTGGTTTTACAACACTCAATCGAAAAGCACATGAAGCCTTGCCTCATGCAATTTAAATTAAATGAGGCGAGCTTATTTAACTGGCTTAACCTAACCTCCTTTATTCTTCAAAGGATAAAGACAGAAAGTTCTCAAAAGACAACTCACTGGTCATGATCAGGGAGCTTCCCTATAGCTTATCACGCGTTATTCATTGGAATGATGCGTTTTGTACAACATTTTTGGGAAATCGTCCCCTTTAGAGAAATCCCCTCAGCTTGGGAGAAAAAATTAACTCGCACATCACGCTACAACATGAGTTAACCTGCCTACCTTCTTCACACAAAGTGTTTCTTATGTTGCTGAGTCCGTCCAAATGAGGGCTATAACGATTCCCTTCCAATTCTTTATCATCGGCCGCCGCTGCTGGATTGATTAAAAAAGGGCCTTTCGTGAACTTCTGCAACTTTTGTCTTGCTTCTGTAAGGTCCTCTCTGACGTCATCATCACAAAGAGTCCTCTTAATAAGAAGCTTGGATAAACCAGGGAACTCTTTTTCGAGCTTTTTCACTTTTTCTTCCAATTCCATTGCTTGGCTCAAACTTTTTCCTTTAATTACTTCTTTTCTCTCTCTTTGAGAAAAAGAAAAAAGATTTGCAGACACCACATAAGTTAAACTTGTAAAATTCATGTTCAAGACTCTCTCACTTCCGGAATTCGTTCCACTTGAGCTAACAAAAATTATCTTGAGTTTGTTATGTTTATAAAAAGTTGTATATGCTTCTGCTACATTCATTTAACCCATCTTGGAGAAAAGAGTTCAATAAAGTGACAGTATTGTATTGATTTCTACACAGATTCTGCAAGCCAAGGATCAATATTATTGTTACGTATCCACAACAAACAGCTAAATTTATAAACTTCAGATCAGCAGTCTGTCTGAATCTTTAAGGAAGTCAGTCTTAAACTTGTGGTGGTTTTCAGAGACGGGCGGTATTATTAATCTGAGTGAGTCGTTTGATAACATCTTATCACTATTAATTGTCTCTAGGGAGATTGAAAATTACAATAAGATCGTAGAAGGACTTGTACGGCGAGAGAATTTGCCTTCAGCCTACGGGCATGCAGGGAATCATTCGAGGGAATCATTCGAGGTGATAAAAAAAATTGAAATGTTCATGGCAAGCTCAGGCAAAAGCCAGGAGTCGCAATTCCAACTACAAAATACACTCTTCTAAGCCAAGAATTGGTGCAACAAGCGCTTTGAAAGTGGCTTTAGGAAAGGGTGCCCGCCGGCAGGAAAAATTAACTGCAATAAAAGAAACCTGATCAGGATGACGAGTACATCGTTCGGATGGGAAAAGTTAATTTGAATAACTTAAGATATTACAAAAGAAGTAAAGAAGCTATTGAACTTGGCCAGTCTTCAAGCGCTAGTTAAATTCCGTTGTAATATTTTCAAATATTTGTCGGAGTAAAACTTTTTAACATTTCGTGTTTAATGTAGAAAAAATTCAACTTACTTTGGTAGAAATGACGCACTGGTGAAGCGACCAATAGATACCTTTACCTTTCATCAATATCTTTCAAAGGTAAATGAATTTCAAAGTCTGTAGGGAACAACCACAGGCATTTTTCGCCTGAATCCTACTTTCCCGTCTTTTTATTTAGTGGGATGTACCTTCCGGTATATTTCCGGCTTTCGATTCTAGGAAAACCAGAGGAAAGGGGGAATTTTCATTTGGTGACGGAGATGGGAGGGAAGGTTCATTGGGTGTTGGGAATAAGAAAGAACATCGAAAAATTGAAAAAGAAACAAAAAGAAAGAAAGAAACCTCTTCTGTCTTAATTTTTCTTTTGTTTATTTGCTTGTGGCTCGTAAAGAACAGTGAATCACGGTCTCAAAAGAGATACCAGTCAGTCCTCCCTCCCTACCCCTCTCTGCCTAACTTTAAGTTCTCTTAACGAGTTACTGCTGACTTACATATCGCGGGCACCGTGCTAAGCATGGGCCTCTTTCGCCTCTTTATAGATAATCTGTTGTGCATACCAGTACGTAGCGAACAGTTCCTTGACTTACTCTTTACCCTGTAGTCTTAGCGAATAAGGTAAATAAACAAGGGTACATGTATTGTACATCAACTTAAATCAACTGTTGGTAATATTCGCAAAGTATGTTATTGAATATTCCCCCATTTCAGATTTTTTCGACAATTTGCGAGAACCATCCTACTCGGAAACTGGTTTCTAGTACTCCTCGGTTGTTCTTTCGGACAAAATCATAAATGCACAACGGTTGTTACTTCAACATATCAGAGGTCACCGTCATGGGTCCAAGATCGAGAAGCCGTGGGATTAACCGTCTCTCAAAGGCGTCACAAAGCGATGGGAAAAAGATTGAACACAACAAATCCCTTAAAAATAAGGTCAGAGACGTATAAAGACTGCTTGAAAAGGTGAGACAAATCGAATGCTACGAATTTTTAGATGTTGTTTGCAGCGCGTCGAATTTGTTCGTCAGCTGTTTGAGGTATTTTTGTTCAGTAGAGTTCAGCGTTAAGAACAGTTATGAAGTCACTTTTTGCGCAGAGGGCAATGCTGCTGCTGCTGCTGCTGCTAATAAAACAAAACAAAAAAAAACTGAGAGAAGAATATTACGCCAGACCTGAGTGTCCAGTGATCAAGTTATTGTTTCATGTCACGTGATTGTAAGATAAATTGAGCCCTAAAAGAGTAATCACAATCACTGCAGTCAGGGAAACCTTAAAACAAGGAATCAGGAATCAGGAATCAGGAATCTAGAATCCGGCATCTGGCATCCGGCATGCGGCATGCGGCATACAGCATCTGGCATCCGGCATGCTAAATTCCGAAACCGGAAACAGGAATCCAGATTCCAAAAATAAAGCAAAAACGAAGTTTTTCAAATACACAAAAGTTAAGTTGCAAATTTTTCTCCAGGAAATATTAAAAGGTCAATAAAAAATGACACCAAAGCACAGCTCTTTTGATAAAAAGGATTCCCGGCATTTGAGTTCAATAGGCGACCATTAATCCTTGTGAGGGCTATGGATATACCAACCTAGAGTGTTGTGCATCATAATTTGATTATAAGTACCCGAAAAATGACTAAAGTGCGATTGCTTGTAACTGCCTCATTGTTAAGTGATCTGCACGCAATTTGCCAGAGGTATGACTTGGCCTTCGTGCCCAGTAGATACACAACAAGTCAGCAAATGTCACAGAGAAGGGGCATTTCTATTAATAACTGGTTAAGGGGGTAGCAAGTCATCATTTTGCCTTCCACCCTGTCCTGCACAAGTGATCTAAATCCTTGGTACCAGTGGTAGCAAGAAGTGGGTCTGTTTAAGTTCGCATGGGCCTGGAATCTGTTTTTAAGCAAAAATGGAGGATCAAGGCATGAACAGTACAGTGTCATGAAAAAGAAAACCTTTAATTGCAAATATTTGAAGAACAACTTGTCTTGGGTTGTGCTCACTGGTAAGTTTCATTAGATAGTTAAGGTTTTGTAAAACAGTTCAAACACTCAACGAGCATCCTTATAAGCTATAAGCTGAAATATTATGAACTAAACTTGAGCAAGTATTTTCTCGAATTTTCCGTCCACCAGATTACAACTTAAATCAGCATATGTCTACAAGATTTAGACTTCGTTAATACACTGCTAAGTATTACAGAAGCACAATTTCCGGTTTCCGGTTTCCGGTTTCTGGGTTTTAGGGTTGCCCCTGCAGTCACAGCAGTTAACTTGAATGTATTATTCTTCTCCATACTGTTCACAATACATTTACTTAATAGTTCTGACAGGGAGAGCCTCTTATATCATGTTGATGATCATTTTCTTGATTCTCATGACTTAAATGCTTGATTCAGAATTGATACTGTATGGAGAAATCAGATACAACATAAGGCAAGCAAACTCCTTTTGTCTGCAGCTATAAATTAGAACAAATATTCATCAGTTTCCTGTTTTCTATCAAGACCCAAACTTTTACTCCTGAGATCACTGGCTCATCATCTCTCACATCCTTCAGAAGAAAGCCCAAAATATGTGTTCTTCTACCATGGACTATTTAACAATTATTACACGAGCATGTGTTGGATATGAGATGATAGATAGCCAACGAGGCGTGTAACGCCAAGTTGGCTATAATCATCTTATATCCAACAAGCGTGAGTGGAATAATTGTTTTATTAAAAAAAACGCCCTCAAGATATTAGACAAATCTTCTCGACTTTATTCTGTAAGAAGAAACCGGATGTTACAATGTACAGATATCAGATTATACCATAATATCAGAATATTATGGTATAATACCAATATACCATAATATGGTATATGGTATATATAATATACCATAATATGGTACCAATATACCATAATATCAGATATTATGGTATATTGGTTCATATACCATAATGGCTAAGCCAATAAAAAGTCTTGAATGGCATTATCCAATGATCCAGTGTATAATAATATAAATTTTCCATTTTTTAAGAGTGATCTTCCAGCAACTGTGACAGTTGTCCAGCAACTGTGAGAGTTGTCCAAGAACGAATGCTTGATGTCTTAAAAGAGACAATTAAGGATAAAGCGAGGGAAGACAAGCAGAAAAAGATTGAAAAAAGATCTAAAAAGGTCAAATTCTTTGGTAAGTGATTCTGACACCTTTATTGTATGTACACTGGTGGTTGGGCAAACTTGGGTAGCAAATTTTGTAAAAAAGGTTACAGGAAGAAAGGGAATTGCATTATCTTCACATAAAGAAGCAAAGAAAACAAAAACAAAGAATGCACTCAAGACACAGGGCCCATTCAGCAGGAGCTCATCTGGTTTCCATAGCATGAGGAGACGAGGAGTATTACTGCTCCTCCCTGGATGGGAAGCCAGTACTTCATAAGGTTACCCACCAGCATTGCATCAGGCTTTTCTGACAGTAGGCCAGTACCTGTTCTACTCCATGGTGGAGAGTGGCATTGTTTTGCTCCAGGGACACAACACAAGGACTAGACCTAACAAGCTGACCATAAGGCCATGGCATCTCCCACCAAACAGAAAACAAAGTAGAAGTATTTATTTTTTCTTAACATCATAATGATTATTTGCCACCCTTTCTATCCATGATTACACTTTGTGTCCAAATTGATTCAATATCTTATTAGCGACATTTAAGAAAACGTTATTTTACAATAATTCACTGAAGTTTTCTATTTCTTTTTTCAATGCAGAGAAAAAAAGATATTTAGAAAGTACAAATCTTTTATGAAAGAGCTAAATGAAACAGAGGATAGTGAAACAAGGTTGGTAGAAGTCTATTAGTACTAAGTATGGTACACTCCTAAATAAATGTAAACCTTGGGAAATCTGTCATGTGAGTATCTCACTTGTGCCCAGTCTCTTAGCTTGTTAACCCCTCAATCTCTTCTCAACCCAGAAGAGAATTGCCCTGTCTTGAGAAGGGGGTGGGGGGGGGAGGGGGGAGAGCGATATGGAAGGGGCAACAAGAGAAATAGGTTAAATTGTGGGTAACTTTTGATTATTCACCGAACCTCCCTTGTGTCCAGAAAAGGTGTTCTATTGCTTTTTGGAAATATTTCTGAATAGTTTGTACAATTTCAGAACATCACAGCCACGACGATTTGTTCTTATTTAAATGTATTCAAAACCCAGTGAGAGGGTGTATAGTATCCAAGTCATTTTAGGTCTGAAATTACTTGTTTCTAGGAGTTTTATAAACCACATTGAAGACTGGGAAACTTTTTTTACATTCAAAAGACTGTAGAATTCAGGGGCATCTGAGGATGTAGCCTGATCTTTGGGTGAGAGTAGTCCTTAGAAGAACTGAATTGATGTAATTACTGAAAAGAAGCAAATGAATTATACCACACTAGCAGAAGTCGTTTTCAGCTCTGATAATGATTATGACTTCTATTAAGGTTATTGAAATATCAGTCATAACCACAGACAACAGTTCTTCTCAGAACTTCCCTTATGCAGACAATCAGACTACATGATATATATCTTATTAACCAAGCACGAGGGCCATACTGGGAGAATATTGGCCTGAGGTCTTGACAGTACGGACCGAGCGCAGCGAGGTCCATACAAAAAAGACCGAGGGCCGATATTCTTCCAGTACGGTCCCGAGCAAGCTTGGTTAATAAGAGATTTATTATACAACTGAAGTTGAAAGGGACACAAGTGCGGTATCATTCGGGACCATTCAGGACAGTGCCCGGTCCAATACTGAGAGAATATTGACCGGCAATAGAGCATTTTGATTGGTTGAATTTAGTTATTGGCCCTCTGACTGCCCGAGTCGTGTAATAAAACATGTTACTCCACCATTTACAGGTTTTCAGGCTCAATTGACCACTTTCAAAAATGGCTGCTGGATTGATATTCTTTTGTTTAAATTTAAATTAGCCCTTCTGGCCTCGTTCTCCAGTTCAAAATTCAAAAGAATGCATTATCTCAAGCGAGGCTAGTGAGGTTAATTTGAATTTAAACAAAAGAATATCAATCCGGCAGCCATTTAAGAAATTGGTGTATTGTATAAGGAAAATATAAGAACTTAGAAAGTAAGGAATGTGGACCTTTTTACAGCCATTTTCTATACAGTACTGCATAGTCTACAAGGGTTTGTTTGATCTACATGTTTGCAGAAATTCTTTACTTAAAGAACTTGAAGAGATCAAGCAGCAGTGGAATTATGTCCACATAAGTTGAGGGTAGCGAATGATAAAATGTGTCACACAGATGTTACAATTTTGGCCTGGTCTCTACATTGGTTGTGTTGTTTTCAGTGGGTTAAAAATGTATACAACTTTCCTTTTTTGATCAAGGTAGTTCATTTATTTTAGGATCAGCAGTGCTTGATTAGAATTTAGGAGTAATTATAAGTACACGGTTTTTTAGAAGCTGTCATTGGCCCCTTATCAACTACTTGACAAGATTCAGAGGAATCAATCAAGCTGCGTTGTCCTCTAAACATTTTCTATTCTTGGGTGTCATCTAAGATCTTGTTACCACCATGTGTATGCAACTGCCACTGTCATTTTGTCTTGATAAAAAAACAAGTTAGGATACTTCAATTTAAAAATAACTTTTTGCTTATTAAGTAACTCTTTTTATCTTGTTTAGCATTTTCCAGAAAACACCAAGTATATTTCGTTGTTTCCACTGACGTCACATACAAATGCAGAAATTGTTGCTAAGCAAGGTGCAGTAATTTATGTACTATAATATATTTACTTGTTTTGATAGAATTTACTATATTACTTCAGGAAAGATACAAAAAGGTTATCCAAAGATCTCATTATTATTTATCCTTGATGTCTGCCATATAATTTGTATGATGGTAGTTTGGAGAATTTGGTATTGGATCAACATAATCCCCTAATTTATATTTTTCTTTATTCTTATCACTCTTCTGCTTGATGTTGTATTGATATTGTAAAGAGAAATTGTCTTGTTCACTGATGGGAGTTAAAGTCTAAACAAGTACAAACCTTGTTTGAATCAGCACAAACTGTGTTCTTAGATTGACTGTGGTAAAACCAAGTACAGAGTAATTGAATCAACCTATCAGACGACAGGAAAATATCACAACATCTAATCATATCAACCAACCAGATCTAAGGAAAATATCACAACATTCCGGTCATATCAACCAATCAGATGTAAGGAAAAAAATCACAAGGAGCTAGTGAGAATGCAAAGTCAGGATCAATGTCAATATCTGAACAATTCTGCACCCACCCCTCCCCTGACCTAACAACAATCAACTGATAACAAGTTAGGGTTAATGTTGGATTAGGGGAGGGGTGGGTGCACAGTTGTTCAGATACTGACCCTGATCCCAAAGTAAAACCAATCTATTAGCTAGGAGCATAGGAAAACGGGAGGGAGCAATTCTCATTTTGTTTTGATTTTTCATCTGTTTAGTTTAGAGGGTGGCACATTTTTTTTAGACAAACCACAGAGCATAGTAAGGGAAAACCATTGCAATTGTTGAATTACTCTTGACCTCAATTTAAATTTTGATCCAAAGAGGGCTCAACCTTAGTTGCTTGCATTTCTTTGCAATTTGCAGAAAAAATCCAGAAAATTATTGCAAAGAAGGTGGCAGGGGGTGAGTTTGAGGATGCATCCAGTACAATTTGGAAAATGGGTAAAGCATCTCGAAAAGTGAAAAAGTAAAAACCTAAACTGGTGTTGAGTGATGAAGAATCTGGACGATTTGATTCGAAGGGAGACGGTGAAGATGGTAAGAAATGTTTTGTTTTTGCTATTAATCGTGCTTACCACGTGAGATCCAGAGCACTTCTAATCATGGGCCCTTAATATTTAGGACGGCGACGCTGAGGAAAACGGTGATTAAAAAAAACTTATATTTTTACTTAGAATTTCGGTAGTGGCTCCATGAGTTCATCTTCTCTAGCAGTGCCAGACCTCAAGGTTAGACAGGGTTGAGTTCCAAACACAAACGTGACTCATTTGCTGTCGATGTTTCCGTTCTCAGAAAACGCAAGATTTGGGGACTCAACGTTGTTGTTTTGCATAGAACGGCCAGTAGATACATAAAGTTTCGAAATGCACGCGCAGAGCTACTGTTCTCTGCACTGTAGCTTTTTATTCTCTCTATTATCTCTTGGCAATTGTCGTAGGGGTTTGCTTGCTGTCCATATGAAGGGGGAGGGAAGCTTATTAAACACTTGCTGATGAGAGGCAAAACGCTAATCCTAACTTTTATTTTGACTATCTCCCAGGTTTCTGAATACTGTGAGCACTTTGTAATTCTTTGTTGGGAGAACCCTAAACCTTCAAAACAAGTATATTTTATACTTAAGCGCTCTCCTACTTACCCATTTATATTTCTGGGTGGAGAGAGGCATGGGGAGAGTAAGTGTCTTGCCGAAAGAAAACAGCACTATGATCGCGTGCCGGGCCAGGGTTCGAACCCAGATCTCTTCACCTGCGGTGCAGCGCGTTGACTACAAAGCGTTTCCCCAAATGTGATGAAACGTACTAATATGTTGCAGGCATGTTATGTGTTCAGTGGAAAACAATACTGAGTTCTTTCCCGATGGAAGAGTGTTCACGAAAACTGTTTTTAATGACTTTTACTGCCTGTCATGTCTGATAGAATCTGGAGATCAGGAACCACCGCCAATACTCGACCCTAGAGAGGATGACTTCTTTATGGATTCAAGTCCAAGCCCAGGTAAATAATGAAGATGTAGTAGTGGCGGAGCCAAAACAAGAGGAAGGTTTGGGTCGAGTCCAATTAGATCGGTTGAGTTTCTTACTCGACTCGACCCAAATCTCCCTCCTTCCTTCAACCCGACTCAAAATTCTCGCTCCATTGCCATTACGGTACCTTTCATTTAGCTATCGCGTTTCGTTTTAATTACCGAAGCCCTAGAGCGGGCTCAATTGTCAGCGGTTGCAGAATCAAGCAAGAAGAATTGCAAAGTAAAAATCACTGCACTCTGCGTGTTATTCGCGCACATTATACGCGTATTATGCGCGTGTAGATATCTTTTTCTTTCGTCAGAACTGGTGTGTTCACCGTGTCGATAAATAGAGGGGACAAGCGTGGAAAACTCGCAGGAATAGTTCAAACCGAACTGTAGTAGAATTTATATTCCTGCGTGGACTTCACGTGAAATACGCGAGAGTTTTAGGCTTTGTATGCTAAGACGGTAGTAGAAATAATTCCTTTTCATTTTGACTCAGAAAACACCTGAGACTATGCAACTCGCACGTGCGATCTCGCAAGCACTATGCGTGAAATTTGCTAGAGTTTTCGGCGCTGTACGCTGCAGACGTTGTTGGAAAGAATTCCTTTTCTTTTTTACTCTTGAAACACGCGGGAAGGCGCAACTTGCACGCGCGTCTACGCGAGTCTTCATGAGGAGTAGCCTTACTAGCTCGAGCAAGTTTTTCTAGTCCGGCCAGAACAGCGCCGTCACTAAAATTAAGCTTGTTTTATTTTTTTTTTCTTCTTCTTCCTTTTTTTCTATCTGTGCAGTGAAAGAAGATGTGAAAAAGCAGAAGAAAACTTCAAAAAGGCCAAAACGATCCCAGTTTAAAGTCGAGAAGAAATAGTTTTTCTGTTCTCCAACCACGGCTGGTCCAAAGAGGATGTCTTCCAAGCACGCACTGTAACTAATGTTTTCGGTCGTGAAAATTACTTGTGAAAAAGAGACAATTGTTACAAAAAGCAGAAATAATAGTGAATTATGTCAGTTAAGTATATTTTCATATATTTTCTATCAGATGCAGGAGAGCTTAAATGGTGTGAATTTATTTATTAAAGAAATCAATGTTGTCAGAATTGCTAAAATATTTATTAAACCCTCGACCACACTGTTATTTGTAAGAAAACTCGGTTTTTTCTTTACTTCGTGTAGTTTTGAATTGTATTTGGTAACTTGCGTTAACTCCTTAACCCTACGTCTCTTAAGAGTGACCATCATCTAATTTTCCTTACAATATCACCCCCGAATCAAGCTTAATGTCACAAGGATAAAGGAAATGATCACGAACCAAACAACGAAGCTCTTGATTGTTAAATTCTTCTTGTCAGCATTTTAGGAAATGTCGAGTTAACAGTGTGGAGAAAAAGGATACTGATGTTAGGCTATGAAGGAGCTAAATCTGTTATATGTGTCATAAATTACTACCGCAATCGATCTTCTTGCTACAATTTTGAAAATGATATGACTTTGGCAGCAGTTAGACTCAGTGAAATCCGGGAAATTGCTGTGGTTTCACTTGACTTTTGCAATGTGATTGGCCCGCCAAAGTCGCGCCATCTTTGATTTTCATCCAATTAGATTCAAAGATTATAACAATCGGGACCTGCTGGTCCCCCGCGTTTACCCGCGCATGCTTTTACTCTGAATTCTTATTGGCTGCTGATAGTTTGTTTGCACTGTTTGGCCTTTGCGACTTCTTTTGTTTTGGTTGTACGACATTTAATTGAAGTGCGCTCTAACAAGGCTTACATGAACAATTTTGGATTATATGCCAATTGGCTCAAACTTCGTGGTTAATGCTACCTAATGGTTTCAGTGTAACCGTAATAAGTTAATTTTTAATTCTTTACGGCAGCGGATCGAGTTTTTAATTAAACAAAACTCCTCATTACAACGTCACGCTATCACAAAATCTGCCCTTGACGTCAAGGAGAAGTGTTTGAACTGAATTGAAAATGAAGAGATGTTATATTCACTGAAAACAAAGGAACAGAAGGACAAATTAAACAGGTTAATGTCTAAGAAGGACTTTGCACTTCAGAATATAACTTCACGTAATGGTAACGCTTTGCTTCAGCTGAAGTGCTTCTAGTTGCAATAGCACATCATAAAATTTACTAATAGTTTGTTTTTCGAATGTCAAGATATGGCAATCTTAAACTCTAGTTTTAATTAATAGTATTCTGAGCATTGTCTCTAAGGTTTCTTGGCGTATTCTCAACAAAGACATTGGCAACCGGAGCATGACCTTTTTCAATCTGCATTTGACTTTCCGTGTCCGCTCTCAAATAGAATAACTTTGTAATGCCGCCAAGATGATAAAAAAAAGCAATGGGAAAAAAGACGAACAAAGCAAAAGGGCGGTATAAATACATGGCATAGAAAGACTTTTGAATAAAGGCTGATAGTTTCGAAAGAAACTGTTTGGGGCTGCGTCGGTGGGGGAACTAAATAATTTGAATGTCTCAACAAAGTTGCAATGGTAAATTGGCCACCGTTACGATTATAAAAGCTGACGTTTCGAGCGTTAGCCCTTCGTCGGAGCGAAGGGCTAACGCTCGAAACGTCAGCTTTTGTAATCGTAACGGTGGCCAATTTACCATTTCAACTTTGTTGATATATTCAAATTATATAGAAGGACTTTTGTTACCGTAACACCGGTCGAACTGAAAGAAAAATTTTAAAGGTTTAGTGGTATTCGCGTTATTTTGTGAGCTGTTGTTTGTTTTTCAAGCAAAAGTTTTGTATACTTAGCTTGGATGGAAGCTGTTCCAAAGATAAAATCTGTTTACGAGCCTAGTGACCCATTAGGCCGGTGCTTAACTCCGGTTTCTGTAGCATGAAGCGACTAGGAGTATTTCTACTCCCCCCTGGATGGGATGCCAGTCCATCGCAGGGTTACCCCCAGCATTAAATTGCCGGTACCCATTTATACACCTGGGTGAAGAGAGGCACTGTGAGAGTAAAGTGTCTTTCCTAAGAACACAACACAATGTCCGGGTCGGGGCTCTAACCATGAGGCCACCGCGCCTCCATAAGCTGTTCCAAAGGGGAAACACAAGATATTAGCCGAACATTTCAGTTTCTATAACGATGATTTATTTAACTCGCGTTCGTTAGCAGGTGTTTACCGGGATAAAATTGGTACATGGAAATTACCAAAATGAAAACTGTTTTACTCATATTGTGCCTTTGTGACCTGTGATTCGTCAGTTGCAAATAGATTTCCCACCAGGTCAAAGCATCACAAGATAAGAGGCAAGCTGATTAGAAATCTTTTGGAAGGGGGCTGTTTAGACTGCTAAAATGTTGAACGGAAAAACGAACGATGCTGAAAAGGACGGGACTGTCAAAATTGTCGCTTAGATGATCATGTTTACATTTATCATAAAAACTACAATTGTAAGGAACGGTTTAATCTGTATCTCGGTGGTGAAATTCCGCCATCTACGAAAAAACACGAATTTCATCTTGCTTAGCTTAGGGCTGACTGATTTGACAATGGTGATCATAATGGTTCTTAACGCCACCACTACTGCCATCGGAGAGTGGATTTTTGGCAAGTTTTGTTGTCGTGCTATCGCCTCCGTTGGCCTCACGTTATCGTTTATTTCCATTCTTCATATGTGTTTGCTAAGTGTTGATCGCTACAAAGCTGTTGGGAGGTTTAGCAACTCGCTTGATTTTTAACGAGAAGTACCAAGACTCTTCTCCATTTTATTCTCTCCCACTACAACGTTTCAGATCTTTTCTTTTTTTTTTTTTTTCTTTTTTTTTTTTTTGCTCTTTCTACTTTTAGCAAGGAGTGCCCACGTATTAAGTACAAAAATCACAGACATGTTTGGGTTAGCTTACCGTGGGAGTTTCCATAGTGTATTCGTTGTTTTGCAAATAGGGAAATTGGGTGGCTCGCTCCGACCGGAAGTACTTGGCGAGCACCGAGGAACCAATTAAACGCCAATGATCGAGCTGTGCTCGAGAATCACGTGCACAAACAGGATCTTCAGTGTGGGTAAAACTAAGGTCAGTTTTACCAACCCAAACATGACCACCTATGAAACTAATTATTCTCAACCATAACAAGTGACTAAAATGTCTAGCACGGTAAGAAAGAAATCCGCGAACTGAGCCAACATGCAAGTTCAAGCACACACTAAAAATAAAAGATCAAAACTAGAAATCTACCAAAGTAACACGTAGGCGCAAAAAGCAAGGCTTAACAAAACAAAAAGCAAAACTTATCTGAAAAGTCTCAAAATAGCAACTTCCAACTTTACCTCACAACATAGCCATCCAGAAACCACTTTGTTATCAATTTATAGTCACAAGAACTGTCAGTAAGTATCATTTTAAATATACCGCTAGCTGACTTTGCAGAGTACCGAGCGGATACTTACGGTTGCTCAAGTTACTTAAACCGTGACTCCTCAAAATTCCATGTATATTCTCTTTCTTGTGGGACTATTTGTTATTTTACCATTTGGAATCATTTTCTTCTCCAACGTTGTTGTCTTCAAAACCGTCTTTACAAGCAAGACAGCTGAGTAGAGTCGAACGAAGCCTGCGCGAATCGTCCGCGGACATGTGCGAGGAAAGCGAACCACAACACACGTCGAGAACAGTCGAAATACACTCGTTGAAGCGCGAAATAAAATCAGCTGGGACTTTCGCTTTGGTTGTTGGGATATTCCTTCTCTGTTATACGCCATTTTACACGGCCGGTACTTATGGAAAAATCGTTGGTCCTATGAAGGTTCCTCGAAATGTCCCCGAGTGACGGCAATGTGGGTTGGGTTTGCCAACTCGGTTTGTAACCCAGTCGTTTATGGATTGAGGTATCCATCATTTCGGAAGGCCTTCAAAAAATTATGTTCCTTGAGATAAAAAGGGAACAGGAAGAGAAATTATAGCTGTGACTCTTCGAGTGATCGGTGCGATCGATTTGGAACAGTTTTATCAACGAGTTCTGCTCTGTAATTTAAACTCTCTCTGTTAAGTCGTAAGTGAACTGTTTTTCTTCTCTAAAGGTTCAATTTAAACTTAAGGTGGCTGGCACTAGTTTCCTCGCGCGGGGAACAGGTCACTCTTGCGTCACGCGCGAGAGAAACGTGCGAAAGGAGCGGGAGATAAATAAGTCGGTTGTTTCGCATTTTATCTGATAGCAGGTGCTGATCAGAGTGTTTTCTTCATTAGCAACTGTCAGTTAAGTTGACAATATCAAAATGAGAACAAAAATATAATATTTACAATGAAAAACGTTAAGCTGGTTGTGAAGGAAGCAAGAGGCTTGAATTGTACCCTGTGCACAAAGAAATCTTTCATCTTGCTCTTTAAATTCAAAAGAGCTGAGAGCACGCAATTGCATTTTGAAATTGATATTCAGGGCGTATCGAGTTAGTTTTTAAAATGTAGTCAGGTCCTGCCTGAGATTAATAAAGATTATTGCCAAGTTATTTGAATCTGAATCAAAGAAAAATGTGTTTATTTAAGCTTCTTGCATCTGACAGCTGTTTCTCAGTCATCTCACCGCTTTTATTACAATGCTGAACAAATGTCGTTTGTTACGTTTGAAACAAGCCGGTCAATCTGACCTTGGTACGGTAAGGGAATTATTTTAAGGAAAAATTGAAGCGAGCTGAATAAAATGCTTAACAAGGAAATGACTTTTAAGCTCTTCTCAGCGTGAGGAAAACCATAATACGTCAGTCGCTGACACAGCTGAGCAACGGACAAAACAAAAATCTTTTTAGCGCTAACAGGTTTTATTCTAAGCTTATGTTATATTGTGGAGAGTTCAAACAAGAAAAAAAATTATTTTAACGTTCCGATCGAACTTAGACCCAACTTAGATTGCCTTATAAACAAGAGAATCCAAAAATCCTTATCCCTGAGGGTACTAGAAATTGCGCTTACAAACTAAGTTATGTCTTTTAATCAACGGCTGCTTGGTGTATCATGATGTTGCCTTTATCGTGACCTTCCTATTGCACTGTTTTTAAGCAACGTGTTCAGAATTCGTAGCTGTAAAAAATGTAAAGAGTCTACCAGTGAGATTACTTTTCATACTTTGGAGATGAGTGAAACCGCCTCGCTAATTTAAGAATCCTCTCTTCATTGTTTCATTGTCCTGCTTTATAGAAAGTGATAAGATATTCTGGGTAACACTGGCTGTCCTGGTACACGACAAAAATTGAAGGTTTAGACAAATTGTCCACCGTGGAGTCAAATAGAATCTCGGGAGACGCGGGATCTCTGGGGGGAGGTTTTCTCATACTTTCTTCGCCTTTGCAATATTGACCCAATAGGACCCGGGCAAGATACATAACTCGATGAGTGCCAACACTGGGTTGAGTTGCGTAATGTATGGAATAAGAGGCATCTCTGGCAAAGTAAACTCCAGCACCATACTTAGCTCCTGAAAAATAGTCAAGTGCAAATTGATGTCATTTTCGGTCCAACTTGTATTAATATTGCTTGGAGGACACGCAGCCTGTAGTGAAACATTCTTCTCATTTATTTTAGAGTCCTAAACACTAGACTCCAGTTTAGTTAGCTAAGCTTGAGGATATATCTTTAGGAGCTAGTTCCTAAAGTTTTTTTTTGAAGTTACACAATGATTTAACTATCAAGGGGAAGGGAAGAGATGACGTAAGGTAACAGTGGTTGTGGCCTGTTTCCGATTCCCGACCGTTTTGTGTGGTTTTCTTCCTGACTCAATGGGTTTTCGCCAGGGTTTTCCAGTATTCCCCTCTCCGAAAAACCAAAACTGCAAACTCCAATTTTTACCTGGAGGACAGTGAACGAGAAGCTAAGCCGTGGAAGAGCCACTATTAAATCCAAGCAAACCCCTCCAGTCAATTTTTACAATTATTAAATTTTATCCGTTCATCCCATAATTGCAAACTTTCTCTGGACAAAGAAAATTTGTTAAGAAAATTTGTCAAAGCTTAGGATATAATGTTGTCGGAGTTCCATTCCGGTAAGCTCTGCACAATTACTTTGACAAGCACTGATCTTTGTGAAATAAGTAACGCTGGGAAAATTTTGTCCTCGATAAAGGTTTTTCCTTGACATCGAAGACCTCTTGTTTAAAAAAATGGCTTGCCAAGGAATTTTGAAGGAAGAACGCATAACATTGTTTCACCAGCTCTTATTAAAAAGAAACTTTCGAGAGAAACATTGTTATGGTCAATGGGTCTTTACCTGGGTTATGTACGATGCCTTGTGCTGGTATGAAAAGGGTAGACGATGCAAAATTAGTTTTAACATATAGTGTAGAAAAGACAATTTAAGTTCAAAACTCTAACCACTTCTATCTTTGCTGATAGAAAGATGTTCCAAAAGTAGCATCAGTTCACTAAAGTCTCAGGACTAACATATCAACTGAGTAATGCAAATCTATTGGAGATGCTCACCGTGCATATGTCCCGAGAATCTCCAGTCGAACCCTGATTGATTTATTTTCTGTACGTTGTCAGGATTTGTGCCATGGAACAATTGTCGCTCGTTGCTTTCTCCATTCTCAGTTTCCATCTTTTGCTTCAGTAACTGGTAGGCCCGATACAGATAAGGATTTTGTACTCGTTCTATGCTCACGATGTCAACTGAACGAACAAGGTCCAAAACTTGATCCATAACCTTCTTGTACTCGGGTGAAAAGCTAGCTAGTGTTACCAAGTGAACACTGACCTCTTTTTTTCTGTCATCATTTGGCATTGGCGTCCAGTTTTTGGGAAAAATAATTCCTTCGAGGCAAAATGCTTTAGTTAAAAAGTGAATCTATGTCAAAATAAGTTATAAAAGAAAATGTATAGCAACTAACCTTCACCAGTACCAATAACCTTTCTTGACAGTGTTATTTGTTCACCAGACGTTTGTCCACGCCCAGAGTTTTTCTTCAAGTCGATGACAAACTTGTCTCCGAGTAGAAAAACCTGCGCCGTGGGCTCTTCTTTCCTGTAGGCCAACTCAATCTTACCATTTGCTTTCGGATCAAACGCCTCTTTTGCGCCATGCATTTCATAGCTCCACTCTATGTTCTTTGAAACCAACTTCGCCTGTTCTTCTTCTTGCTTCTTCTTGGTCCTCTCATTGATCTCTTTCCAGATCTCCCCGACCATTCCAGATGCTTGGGTTGGTTCACCACGGACGACAATGCAGTTCACGCCGTCCTCAATTTCAAGTTTGACGTCGCGGTCTTTCGCTTTTTTTCTCAGGGCATCTTTCTGTTTATCGGAAAGCTGACTGACGACTTCACTTTCAACTTTTTCCATTGTACAAGCATCAGAAAAACCTTTCTTCAAGGATTCCACGGCTTTCTCCGCGCTGAACTTGTCTTTGCCGATCACAGATATTCTTACAAAGTCTTCACTATCTTGGGCTGGTACCTGCCTACGTCTCAGTCTTCTGGTTTGCCCAGCTGCTGCATTCTCCGAGTCACTGTCTTCTTCTTCAACATCTCGCACTGGTTGTTTCTTCTGCTCTTGTAGAAACTCCTGTATCATAGAAGCCTGGAACACAACCACCCTCACCTTTTTAATGCTTTTACAGCGGACACTGAATGCATTTAGTGCTTTGAACGTCAGTTGGGCTGAGTCTGCTCCAGTCAAGCCGTAGCCTCCTGTGCCAACACATGGAATTGAGATCGCTTGAAAGTTATTGGCGTCTGCGACACGAAGACCTTCCTCCAGACATTGCTGGAGATGTTTCTTATCTGAAGAGCCTGGGATAATGTGAATAATATAAGGTACTTGTAAATTGCCTCCGTTGGTTAATACCGCTGTTCCAGAAGATTGCTTTCCCAGTTGGTTGCATTCCTGTTGCACTTGTGGACCACTCTGTCTTGCTATGGCTTTGCTCAAGTCTCCGGCGTTATTCATGTTCATGTTCGGGCTGATAATATTCATGATAGCCTCGGTGCTATTCTCTTGAGTCAAATCGCCATTTGTCACCTCAACTTTAAAGGAACTATGGAAGTGCATGCGCTGACCCACACCTGCTTGTGAAGAAAACGAGAACCTATGATGTGCTTGCTGAAATGCCAACACCATTGGAGCCTCGTAGATTACAATCCTGATCTTGCGAAGGGTACGGAAGCTAGCGCTAAAGTTTGTAAGGGCCTTAAAAATCAAACTGGCTGAGTCCAATGCAGACATACCATAAGCTCCAGTGCCAACTGCGGGGATAGAAATGGATCGAAGACTTTGCTTCTCTGCCAGCCGAAGACACCTTTCTACGCATTGTTGGAGGTGGTCTTTATTGTTGGTGTCCGGGATTAAATGAATAATGTTTGGTGCAGGTAGGTTTCCACCGCTGGTAATCAATGCAGTTCCACCCGATTGCTTTCCGAACTGATTCAACTCATCCTGTATCTGTTGACCACCACGTCGTTTCACTTCCTTACTCAACTTTCCTGCAGTGTCCATATTCAAGTCTTTACTTGTTATATTCACAATGGCGTCGGAAGTCTCCTGGCACAAGTCACCCTGCAAAACTTCGATACCAACACCCGATGTTACCACTGTTTTCTCTCTTCCAAAGAAGGAACCTATTCCTCTTGCTTCAGCTTTGATGGCGGAGTGGCCAATATGCTGGGGTTGCAGTTTGTCCATCTCTTGTTTGAAGGCAGCAGTTAACGCTTGATCTTGGTTAAACACGACAAATCGGATGTCCCGTAAATTAGAAGCAAGGTTAGATCGGCAGAAAATAACAGTTTCATCCAACATGATTCTTGAGGCTGTATCGCGTGGGAAGTGTAAGTTTCCTGTTCCAATGATTGGAAATGCAATGGAATTCACTCCAAGCGATTCGCCTGTTTGCAGGCACTTTTGTACGATGGCCCGTAGCGTCTACAAAAGATGAAATAGAAGTCGTTGAATAAATAATGTGGTGGCAATAGGGGATCTAGTTAATCCTGTCACTCCTATACAATCGCAATAGTAACTCTGTAGACTGTCCTATGTACACTTTGCATAAATGTGGCCGTCAGAATTTGGCGTTAAGTCATGCAATATTCCCTTGTTGATATTTTGTCCTGTCTTCCGATCACCTTTCTGGCTGATGATTCATTGATAATGAAAGGAAAAACACTCAGTGGTCACTCCTGAGAGACTCCAAGCTCCACTTATATGAAGGACAGATAGCACTATCCAACGGATACATTGCTATCCAGCGGATAATCGATGGCAAAATGTGCTGCGTCGATCACAAATCGATAGCAATCGATAGCAAAACGTGCAAGGATAGCAAAACGTGCTTGGATAAAGATTTAACCAGTGGATAGCGTAATCCAACTTTCAAATTACTGGGGCCTTGAATCTGTTATCCAAAGATCAAAGTTTAATTTTACTAAAACTTTCCAAAGGATGATAAGAGAGTGCCTTCTAGGATGTTCACACATATACTATTTTCTTTTGGGATCAAGATCAAGAATGTTTGGATGAAACCTCTCGGCAATAACCTTTGGAATAGGGCACATTTGCTTCTTTCTCGAAAGATCTTTGTCTTATTAATCATACAAAATTTCTTACCAGGATTCTCACTTATATGATATTAGGAATTGAAAGTTACTGTATGCAAAAATCTTCTCGTTATACATTCGATTGATTATTCTCGAAGAATTCGGTAAGGGGTGAGGCTTTCTTCCTGAGATTGCTTCGGCGTCATAAACCCAACAGAATGCGTGAGGATAACCTACATCGGAAAGAACATTAAATCAAGGCTAGAGGGTCATCAGTTGTTTTATCCTACAAGATAATGGATAGGCTTCGCCACTTGGGCATCCGATATTGTCAAGGCTTTCATCGAATGAAGTAATAAGTACTCGTCAATTCATTTTAAAGAGGTACTTTCCCTCGAAAGTGAACACTTATACACGTATTTAATAACATTTACGGGTCACACTTCATTGTTTCGTACCGGTTCCCCTCCGCCGTTGTTCCACTTACAACAGTTGGTGTGAATCACGTGACTGACCGAGGAAAAACCACCTGAGACAGCGATGTCACCAACTTTAGGAGTTACGCCCTGAGGACCACCGGCTTTAATGATTGCTTCATCGCATGCTCCTTGAGAACTGACAAGTACGTCCGCCTGCAATACACGGTAAAAATTAATGTTATTAATTTGTTTACTTCTTCGATATGGCAGATTATTATCGTTATCAGACTTCGCACTCCCAACAAGACAGAAGTTACTCAATCATGGAACCACAATCTATGAGCGCGTGAGAGCTTATTGAAGAACCAAACTACGTAACTATGCCAACCGTATCCTCTAACGTATTTTCATGTTATATCTTCCTGGTGCGAAGAAAACAGTGACAATCTTACCTTCTCTGCCTCTATTTTTCCAGATTTCCACGACACTCTGTGCTTTTGGGCAATTACAAGGGTGGACGCGTCAGTTCCAACAGTGATAGCTTGGTCATCCTCAGCATCATCTTCACTGTCGCATGAAGAAGTAGAACCATCGGATACGGATTGGAGGTGCACCTCCTCGTCCACCCTTCCTCGACCTATATTTTTCTGGACTTTTATGGCACAATCTTGGTCTTTTTCTACTGATTTCACCAGCCGATCTCCTTTTCCACTATCAAAGTATTTTCGAAGGCCTGGCTGTTTCACCTCAAAGGTTTTCGACTCAGTGGCATTTATCACAGCGCCGATCTCCTTTCTTAAACGTTTCAAACCCTCTCTGTTTCCAGAAATGACAAAATCATCATAGCCTTTTCCTTTTTCAATCTTCACTCCAAAATCTTTCAGTTTACCTTGTATAGTACGCAGATCATCTTGACGTAGCTCAAGAAGATACCTCCGCTGAATATCAGACTCACACACAAAACGTTCCTTCCTGATGCAATTGTTTTCGAGGAAGGTATTAAACTTCTTGATCACTTCGGTGACGTCATCTCGGAACCCGGTTACATATGTATCGTTCCAGCTATTTCTATGGACACGAACAGCCGTTTGGTTCAATTCGTCGCACAATTTCAGCCACTCAGCTGACTTCAACAAATGCTTGCTTTTCTCGTCCACTTGAACTTTCTCTTCCAGCATTAATTTGTTCACGAGCCTCGCCGCGTTGTCTGCATGCGCTGCTGATGATCCAACTATGATGGCATCTTTCTCAATAACGAACACTGCTTCCACGTTGTTTCTTTCCAACTCACGTTTTACAGTCTGAAGCCCTTCATCTGTGTTTAAAATCTCCAAGACGCTGGCAGATAAAGTAAGTTTCTTTTCAACCGTGTCAGTGATTTGTGTAAAGAACTTCGTGGCTGCCTCCGTAACCTGTGGCTGGGGACCTTCCAAATATACTTCTTCAGCTTCACCATCGAACTTGATCTCCAACTCTTTGTTCTTTTCTTGAAGTTTCTCAGCAAATTTTATTTTCTTCAGAAAAATTAAGCGCTTCTTAGGAACATTTGGAATTTTCTTCTTTAAGTAAGTTTTTCTGGTTTCCTCGCGGTAGATTTCTTCTAACTTAGACTTCACCTTTTCCTCGTTACTTTTCACATCTGTTCCTAATGAAACGATCCTAGCCACATTTGAATCTGGAATAGTCTTGACCAGCGGGGGAACAACTCCCAAGCAGGCGCGAATGCTGGGAACTTTAGCTACCACTGCTTCCCAGAAATCCTTGCTGACCTGCACATCGCACTTTGCAAACTTGCCGAGGTAACTTTGCATCTTGTCAACGCATTCAGATTGCCAGGAATCGCTCTCTTCTCCCCCACGGTATACTATTACAGCCATTTTGTTGTTGGCTTTCCAGGTGATTTCGCTTTTCTTTACTGCCATCAAATTGTTCAGTTCAGCTTGGAAACCTGTGGAATTGATGTATTCCATGACATCTGGATCCACAGGTATGTGCAGCTGCTTTGTTTTGGGATCGTGCTTCTTGCTCACTCGAGCTTCCCTGGCTCCGGTTGCAGTCGCTCCTAAGTTACCTGAACCATCTGCTACATCAACTTCTTCAACCTCTAGAAAATCTTGATAAACTTTAATCGACACCTGGGTTTGTTGTAACACGTGAGGCTTCTCCTCATGTCTCGTTAACACCCTTTCCATATCTGTTGATTAAAACAACTAAGTGTCAGGAATATCCCGGAGAAAGTTATTTTCTCGTTTCTCAACTCTTCATGGCCGTTAATCTTGAGGGTGATGAAAGACTAAGGGCAGTTGAGTGTTTCAGACATAGTAGAAAAACCAATCGTCGGGACGAGTAATCATCACTTTTTGAGCTTTGAATGTCAGGTATTGTGCTAGAAGGAATTAGACAATAGCTATATTTTAAAGACCGATGAGTTACAAACCTTTTTTATATTGAAACACAACCACAGCTCGGCCACTTTTAGGTAAGTAGTGAACCTTCTCCACTGGACCCCCACCGTTTCTTGGACTCTCAAAGTACTGTTCAATAAAATCATGGGTAACATTTTCTGAAAACCCAGTGACAAGGATGCCCTTGCAGACCGGCACTTGTTCGATGGAGACCTGTGCATCGTCCAGACCTTTGCATCGTCCAGACCTCTTCTGCTTGCCTTTGTACTTCTGTGCATAGTGCAGACGTAATCTTTTTTTTCTGTATTCTAAAATAAAAAGATCGCATTTTCAACAAACCTTTTTCTCTCAATCTACCGTTTGGAAGTCATCCTGATAGACAACCCTTATTTAATAGCTTAGAACGCATACGAATAAGCGCTATATAAGTGTTATTATTATTATTGTATAGTACCAACATGAACTGATCATTTTCATAAAAACCAGTTTCAAGGATGTTTTTGCAAACCGGGACTTGTTCAATGGAAACCTGTGCATCGTCCAGACCTTTGCATCGTCCAGACCTCTCCTCCATGCCATCGGGTTCTCTGAGAACTAAAATGAAAAGATCGCATTTTCAACAAACCTTTTTCTCGTAATCTACCATTTGGATGTCATCGTTAAAGACAACCCTGATTTAAGAACTTGTATCAGTACCAACATCAATTGATCATTTGGATCTGAATTATTTCTGATAGTTTGATAAAGAAAAAGCAATCAGAGTTTTAAAAAAGTGGTGGTATTCACGAGGCATCCTAATTATTTAGCCACAAACAAAGTGTACAACATTTTAATCAAACAAGTTTATCGAAGATAAGTTCATTGCTTGAAACTGACAAATTGCAACTAAGTTAGCGTGAGCTCTCTTGCCTGATAACTCGCGAACAGATCAAAGCGACACTATCAAACAATTCCTGATTATCCTACATATTCGATTGAAAACAACATAATTCGCTTTTAAGAACTAAGGTGATATGTAAATTGCCACTGTTGAGAGTTTGTAAAGCTGACCTTTCGAACTAACGTTTCTAGTGTCAGCTCATTCGCTCTCGAAACCTAAGCTTTAGAAATTCGTTAAGGTGGCCAATTGGCATTATCAACTCAGTTTATAAAACTAAATTATATTGTAATACCCCCACTAACACAGCATCACAGTTTCTTTCGAAACATTTGGGTGAAGAGCTATCGAGTTTTACCAAGTGAACATTGACGTCATTTCCTCTGTCATCAAGTGGCATTGGGGTAAAACGCTTTAGTTAAGAAGTGAATCTCCGTAAAAAAATAATTATTTTAGTTAGGCTGTACTTAATATTGATGATGAATTCATCGCCTCAAGCAACCCAATTCCTTACTCTCTCCTCTCCATATATGTTCTCCATCTAGCCAGCTTTCCCTGAAGGGCATGTTGTGACATTGGAGTGCGTTTGGGTGTAGCTCAAAAGCCCTGACTTGGGCATCCAATTTCCCGACGTAGCGCTGGGTTCTTTTCTCTGTAAAATAATTATACAAATTATTGCCCTGCGATTAAGTTCTCCTTTATTTTTCCCATATTAGTGGGAAAGATGGAGGAGATCTTGTAAGTAGAGACGGAGACAATTGCTCGTAACAAGGTCATCGATGGTACTATGAGGTAATCCCTCATATTTTTTCTGCCTGGTGGAGGTTATACTAATTCAATTTGTTACCTAGATCTTCCCTCCAAGTCTCTTTCGATATCAGTTTCAGCGTATCAGGTGCTCCCCTTGTTGTTCGATAACCCGGCCAGGATGTTGAAGCGGGTCCTAACTTTCTCTTCAGGGATTTCAAGGCTCCTTTCACGCTGAACTTGTCTTTACCGATCACAGATATTCTTACAAAGTCTTCATTATCTTGGACTGGTACCTGCCTACGTCTCAGTCTTCTGGTTTGCCTAGCAGCTGCATTCTCTGCATCACTGTCTTCTTCTTCAATATCTTGCAGTGGTTGTTTCTTCTGCTCTCGTAGAAACTCCTGCATCATAGAAGCCTGAAACACAACCACCCTCACCTTTTTAATGCTTTTACAGCGGACACTGAATGCATTTAGTGCTTTGAACGTCAGTTCCGCTGAGTCTGCTCCAGTCAAGCCGTAGCCTCCTGTGCCAACACATGGAATTGAGATCGCTTGAAAGTTATTGGTGTCCGCAATACGAAGACCCTCCTCCAAACATTGCTGGAGATGTTTCTTATCTGAAGAGCCAGGAATAATGTGAATAATATAAGGTACTTGTAAACTACCTCCGTTGGTTAATACCGCTGTTCCAGGAGATTGCTTTCCCAGTTGGTTGCATTCCTGTTGCACTTGTGGACCACTCTGTCTTGCTATGGCTTTGCTCAAGTCTCCGGCGTTATTCATGTTCATGTCCGCGCTGATGATATTCATGATAGCCTCGGCGCTGTTCTCTTGAGTCAAATCGCCATTTGTTACCTCAACTTTGAAGGGGCTATGGAAGTGCATGCGCTGATCCACACCTGCTTGTGAAGAAAACGAGTGCCTCTGATGTACTTGCTGAAATACCAGCAACATTGGAGCCTCAAAGATTACAATCCTGACCTTACGGAGGGTACGGAAGTTAGTGCTAAAGTTTGTAAGAGCCTTAAATGTCAAACTGGCTGAGTCCAATGCAGACATACCATAAGCTCCAGTGCCAATTGCGGGGATAGAAATGGATCGAAGACTTTGCTTCTCTGCCAGCTGAAGACATCTTTCTACGCACTGTTGGAAGTGGTCTTTATTGTTGGTGTCCGGAATTAAATGAATAATGTTTGGTGCAGGTAGGTTTCCACCGCTGGTAATCAATGCAGTTCCACCCGATTGCTTTCCGAACTGATTCAACTCATCCTGTATCTGTTGACCACCCCGTCGTTTCACTTCCTTACTCAACTTTCCTGCACTATCCATATTCAAGTCTTTACTTGTTATATACACAATGGCGTCGGAAGTTTCCTGGCATAAGTCACCCTGCAAAACCTCGATACCAACACCCGATGTCCCCACTGTTTTCTTTCTTCCAAGGGAGGAACTTATTCCTCTTGCTGAAGTCATGATGGTGGAGTGGCCAATATGCTTGGGTTGCAGTTTGTCCATCTCTTGTTTGAAGGCAGCAGTTAGCGCTTGATCTTGGTTAAGCACGACAAATCGGATGTCCCGTAAATTAGAAGCAGGGTTAGATCGACAGAAATTAACAGTTTCGTCCAACATGATTCTCGAGGCCACATTGCCTGGGAACTCTAAGTTTCCAATTCCAATGACGGGAAATGCAATGGAATTCGCTCCAAGCGTTTCGCCTGTTTGCAGGCACTTTTTTACGATGGCCCGTAGCGTCTACAAAAGATGAAATAGAAGTCGTTGAATAAATAATGTGGTGGCAAGACGGGATCAAGTTAATGCTGTCACTCCCAAATTAAACGATTTCAATAGCAACTATCGACACTGTCCTCTGTACACTTGTCATAAATTTTTCCGTCAGAACTTGTTGATATTTTGTCCTCTCTTCCAATCAACTTTCTGGCTGATGATGCATTGATAATGAGAGGAAAAAACACTCAGTGGCTACTCCTGAGAGTAAAAATGTTAAAAAAACTGAATCCCTCTCAAGCTACTTTTAGACTCCAGGGCCCAGTTATATAAAGCGCAGATAACACTATATGTCCGACAGATAAATCACTATACAGCGGATAATCGGTGGCAAAACATGCTGCGCTATACCCTGGATAGGGATTTATCCAATGGATAGCATAATCCAACCTTCGAACACCCGGGGCCTGGAATCTCTTATCTGTAAATCAAACTTATATGAGCATTGAAATTTACTAAAACTTTCCAGAAGATGATAACAGAGTGCCTTTAGGATGTTTACACACGTAGTATTTCCTCTTGGGATCAGGATCAAGAATGTTTGGATTAAACTTCACGGCAATAACCTTTGGAATAGAACCACATTTGTTTTCTCCTTGAAAGATCTTTGTCTTACTAATTATTCAAAATTTCTAACAAGGATGCTCACATATACAATTTGAAAGTTACTGTATGCAAAAACCCTGTCGTTATACATCCGATTGATTATTCTCGAAAGATTCGGTAAGGAGTGAGGCTCTCCGCCTAAGATTGCTTCGGCGTAATAAACCCGACAAATTGTTTCAGGATAACTTAAATCAAGGCTGGTTGGTCATCAGTTACTTTATCCTACAAGAGAATGGTTAGGCTTTGCCACTTGGGCGTCCGATATTGTTTAGGCCTTCATCAAATTAAAATGTTAAGTACTCGTCAATTCATTTTCTAAAAAGAGGTACTTTCCCTCGAAAGTGGCGGAACACTTATCTACGTAGTTGATAACATTTACGGGTGACACTTCATTGTTTCTTACCGGCTCCCCTTCGCCGTTGTCCCACTTACAACAGTTGGTGTAAATTACGTGACTGACCGAAGAAAAACCACTTGAGACAGCGATGTCACCAACTTTAGGAGTTGCGGTCTGAGGACCACCGGCATTAACGATTGCTTGATTACATGCTCCTTGAGAACTGACAAGTATGTCCACCTACAGTACACAATAAAAAAATTATGTTATTACTTATTTACTTCTTCAATATTATTTGATTTTTGTTGATATATGAGAATTCCCACTTCCAGCAAAAGAGAAGTTGAGCCAATCATGTAACCACAATGTATGAGTGGATGAGAAATTGAAGAACCAAACTCCAAAACTATGCCAACCACATCTTCTAACTTATTTTCATGTGATATGTTCTAGGTGCGAAAAAGACAGTGGCAATCTTACCTTCTCTGCCTCTATGTTTCCAGCTTTCCACGACACTGTATGCCTTTGGGCAATTACCAGGGTAGACGCCTCAGTTCCAACAGCGATAGCTTGGTCATCATTAGCATCATCTTCATTGTCGCCTGAAAAAAAAGAGAAGTCGGATACGGATTGGAGGTGCACCTCCTTGTCCCCACTTCCTCGACCTAAATTTTTCTGGACTTTTATGGCACAATTTTGGTCTTTTTCAACTGATTTCACCAGCCGATCTCCTTTTCCACTCTCAAATAATTTTCCAAGGCCTTGGCGTCTCATCTCAAAGGTCATCGACACAGTAGCATCAATCAGAGCGCTGATCTCCTTTCTTACACGTTTCAAACCCTCTTTGTTTCCAGAAATGACAAAATCGTCATCGTCTTTTCCTTTTTTAATGCTCACTACAAAATCTTTTAGTTGATCTTGTATGGCGCGTAGATCCTCTTGACGTAGCTCAAGAAGATACCTTCGTTGAATATCAGACGCACACACAAAACGTTCCTCCATAATGCAATTGTTTTCGAGGAAGGTATTAAACTTCTTCATCACTTCGTTGACGTCATCTCGGAACCCGGTTACGTATGTATCGTTCCAGTTATTCCTACGGACACGAACAGCCGTTTGGTTCATTTCGTCGCACAATTTCAGCCACTCAGCTGACTTCAACAAATGCTTGCTTTTCTCGTCCACTTGAACTTTCTCTTCCAGCATTAATTTGTTCACGAGCCTCGCCGCGTTGTCTGCATGCGCTGCTGATGATCCCACTATGGTGGCATCTTTCTCAATAACGAACACTGCTTCCAGGTTGTTTCTTTCCAACTCACGTTTAACAGTCTGAAGCCCTTCATCTGTGTTTAAAATCTCCAAGATGCTGGCAGATAAAGTAAGTTTCTTTTCAACCGTGTCAGTCATTTGTGTAAAGAACTTCATGGCTGCCTCCGTAACCTGTTGCTGGGGACCTTCGAAATATATTTCTTCAGCTTTAGCATCGAACTTGATCTCCAACTCCTTGTTCTTTTCTTGAAGTTTCTCAGCAAATTTTATTTTCTTCAGCAAATTTAAGCACTTCTCGGGAACATTTGGAATTTTCTTATTTAAGTAAGTTTTTCTGGTTTCCTCGCGGTAGATTTCTTCTAACTTAGACTTCACCTTTTCCTCGTTACTTTTCACATCTGTTCCTAATGAAACGATCCTAGCCACATTTGAATCTGGAATAGTCTTGACCAGCGGGGGAACAACTCCCAAGCAGGCGCGAATGCTGGGAACTTTAGCTACCACGGCTTCCCAGAAATCCTTGCTGACCTGCACATCGCACTTTGCAAACTTGCCGAAGTAGCTTTGCAGCTGATCAACGCATTCAGATTGCCAGGAATTGCTCTCTTCTTCCCCACGGTACACTATGACAGCCATTTTTTTGTTGGCTTTCCAGGTGATTTCGCTCTTCTTTACAGCCATCAAATTGTTCAGTTCAGCTTGGAAACCTGTGGAATTGACATACTCCATGACATCTGGATCCACAGGTACGTGCAACTGTTTTGGTTTGGCATCGTGCTTCTTGCTCTCTCGAGCTTCACTGGCTCTGATTGCAGTCGCTCCTAAGTCACCTGAACCATCTACTACATCAGCTTCTTCAACCTCTAGAAACTCTTTATAAACTTCAATTGACACCTGGGTTTGTTGTAACACGTGAGGTTTCTCCTCATGTCTCGTTAATACCCTTTCCATATCTGTTGATTGAAACAACTCAGTGTCAGGAATTTCTTGGAGAAAGTTATTTGTATAAGCAAAGATTTGGTAAAACATTTGACAATGAAAAACTGCGATAAAATATTATAAAGCATGACACGACGTTTCGACGTTTCCAGAACGTCATTATCAAGTAAACTAAAATAATAATAAAATCGAGTATATATATAATGAAGCGGTGAATAAAATTACAAAACGTTAAAAGTTAAACAAAGAGTTTAGCCCTAATGGAGTCGCTCTGGGTGTTTAAATTGGGCCTTATTGTTCTTATGTACAACATTTCATAAACAAGACAATCCCATTTCGTGCCGCATTTTTTAAGCATTCTAAACTGGCTCTCATTTTATCGCAGTTTTTCATTGTCAAAAGTTATTTGTCATTTCTCAAGTCTCTCTGACCCTTAATCTTGAGAGCGACGAAAAACCAAAAGGCAGTTGGGTGTTTCGGACAGAGTAGAACAATCAATCAATCATCACTTTTTGAGTTTTGAATGTCAGGTATTGTGCCAGAAAGAATCAGACCATACCTCTATTTTTAAGACCGATGAGTTACAAACCTTTTGTATATTGGAACACAACCACAGCTCGGCCACTTTTCGGTATGTAGTGAACCTTCTCCACAGGACCCCCACCGTTTCGAGGACTCTCAAAGTACTGTTCAATAAAATTATGGGTAACATTTTTAGAAAAGCCAGTGACAAGGATGCTTTTGCAAACCGGGACTTGTTCAATGGAAACCTGTGCATCGTCCAGACCTCTTTCTTCGCATTCGGTATTGATTTTTCTGAAATCTGAAATAAAAAGATCGCATTTTCAACAAACCTTTTTCTCGTAATCTACCGTTTGGATGTCATCCTGAAAGACAACTCTTATTTAATAACTTGTATATTACCAACATCAATTAATCATTTGGATCTCACTTATTTTGATAGTTTGATAAAGAAAAGGCAATCAGAGTTTGTATTTCGAAATATGAAAATATGGTACAACCAAAGTATACAACATTTTTAATCAAACATGTTTATCGAAGATAAGTTCATTGCTTGAAACTGACAGGTTGCAACTAAGTTAGCGTGAGCTCTCTTGCCTGATAACTCGCGAACAGATTAAAGCGACACTATCAAACAATTCCTGCTTTCCCTCCATATTCGATCGAAAAGAACATAAATCCGCATTTATCAACTAGGGTGATAGTAAAATTAGCTACCGTAAAGAGTTTGTAAAGCTGACGTTTCGAACTGATGTTTCTAGTGTCAGCTCTTCGTCATTCGCTCTCGAAAATTAAGCGTTAAAAACTCTTTATGGTGGCCAATTTACATTAGCAACTCAGTTTATAAAACTAAATTACATTGTAATACTCCCCCCCCCGCCACCGACACAGCATCACAGCTTCTTTTGAAACATACCCCTTTTATTCAATTGAAAAAACTCCCTACCTTTGATATTATCGGCCATAATGACCAAGGCATTTCCATTCTTCAGCATCTGTACGTCTTTAACCTCTTCCCCACCGCTCTTTGCCTCAATAAAGTTCCTCAATCCGTCTTCAGTTGTTTTCCCTCCTAACCCCTGGATTAGTAATCTATTTCTTTCAAATTGAGGCCGATCTTCTCCGTTTTCCACCATGTCAGCAGGCCCCTCTCCCGTCACACTGGACTTGCTTTGTGCTCCTCTTATCCCAGTTTGACCACGTCCTCTGTTACTACGGCGGTTCTGTGCCCTACCGCTGTCTTCCTGTCCGATTTTGCTGGGTTCATCTTGTCTGACCTTCTCTCTATCGGAATCATCAATAGAACTGGGGGCTATAGTTTCACTGCCGACAAGCTCCCTCAAAGATACTGGATGAACCTGCATTTCATGACAATCTCTACTTCCTCGATTTCGTTGGCTCAGTTGCCTTAGCATGAACTGAGAATGATCTTCGGCATCTGGAAACTGGTCGCTCTCCTGAAAATCTCCTGGAATTGGATATTGTTCCCGGTAATTGCCTCCTGGCCTCCCACCTCGTCCACTAGCCGTTTCCTTCGGTTTGGGTGTCGAGTGATCGAGTAATCGAGTTGATTGTGGTTTCGGTGCAACAGGTGGTGGTGTTGATTTTTGGCCTGATTGCGAGGGTGATGGATCTGACAGTGGTTTTCGTGGCGATACTTTCCTGCTGGATGGTGAAGGTGACCGAGTTACTTCTTGCGAACGTTCTGGTTTTCTGGACTGTGAAAGTGATCGAGTTGATTGTGGTTTCGGTGCATCAGGTGGCGATGTTGGGTTGTGGCCTCTATAAGCCTGGTTCCCTTCACTTTGATCTGATATATCACCATCACAACTATTCCTACCTTCATCGTGTCGTACTGCATCGTCATATTGCCCTTGCTTTTGATTTTTTTCCCTGGGCTTTCTTCCCTTTTTCCTCCCTCTGTTACTTTCCTGTTCAGGGCCTCGGTAGGGTTTTCCCTCTGCCACCCAAGCTTGCTTAATAGAGCTGCGTGTCTGAGTAGCTTCAAATTTTCCTTCAGGTCTTTCCGCCGATGGTTTTCCTTCAGCCGGATTTTTAAAAAGGACTGCAGGATTCTCCATATCTTGAAACTCTTGTAGCTTCTGACTTGCTTTCTCGATACTTCCCTTAACGTCTTCTCGACGGAGAATTCTCTTGATAAGAACTGATGGTAGACAACTGAAAATACCTTGCAATTGTTTTGATTTTCGCTCTAACTCCTCTGGGTCTTCTTCTTCCTCTTCCTGGACTTCTTGCTTGTTCTTGTTTATAGCAGATGATAAATCCAACTCTGTGTCTATATTCTCCTCGATTGTCTCATGAACCCTGTCATCTTGGTCAACATGTTCACGGGCGTTAAAAGAACCAAGATCTTTATTTCCTTCTTCTTCAGCGTAATCATCGTCGCCTGTAAATTAAAAAGTGAGGGACCAGTCCTGATTTACATGATGATTTATCATGATATACCTCTTGAAGTCAAATGACAAAGAAACAAAGAAAAAGTTAAAACGCTAATTTGTATTCCCCAAAAAATCAGTCAACGTTAAAACTGATGTTTTTAGTATCAGCTCTTCGTCATTTTTCTCTCGAAATCTAAGCTTTAGAAACTCTTTATGGTGGCCAATTTATATTAGAAACTCAGTTTATAAAACTAAATTATATTGTAATACCTCCCACCGACACAGCATTACAGTTTCTTTTAAAACCTACACCTTTTATCTAATTGATAACTCCTTACCTTTGATATCATGGCCCCTGTGCTCCTCGTATTCAAATTTTACCACGCCTTCTGTTACCACTGTGGTTCCCTGCCCTAACGCGGTCTCCCTGTCTGCAGGATTCTCCATATCTTGAAACTCTTGTAGCTTCCGACTCGCTTTCTCGATACTTCCCTTAACGTCTTCTCGACCGAGAACTCTTTTGATAAGAACTGGTGGTAAACAATTGAATATCACTTGCAGTTCTTTTGTTTTTCGCTCTAATTCTTCTGAGTCTTCTTCCTCTTCCTGGCCTTCTTGCTTGTTCTTGTTTATGGCAGATGATGAATCCAACTCTCTGTCTATATTCTCCTCAATTGTCTCACGAACTCCGTCATCTTGGTCAACATGGTCACGGACGTTAAAAAAACAAAGATCTTCATTTCCTTCTCGTTCATCTTCGCCTGTAAATTAAAAAGTGAGAAATCAGTCACGATTTACATGACGATTTATCGTGTTATATCTCTTCAAGTCAACTGACAAAGAAACAAAAGTACGGCAAAAACGCTAATTTGTATTCCCCAAAAAAACAGTTAAGGATTCTCTTCCCTTCCCCCCCTCCCCACTGAAAAATTCTCCCTAAATCACATATGTCCCTGAGCCTTGTCTGCCATTAAAATACAGTAAAATGATGGTCATCCATTCTGTTCAACAATTAAAATAACGGAAGAAAAAGGAAAGAGGACGATTTAGAATTGGAGAGAGGAAAGGAGGAAAGACTCAAGTTCCTAAAAATTCTTTTTCAGGTACAGTCAATTCTGTAGCCTTGAGAGCGAATGTTTGAAATAACCGAGTGAAAATCGAAAAATGTGGCACATGACCAAAAACTTGAAACCTTCGCATTTTTGCCAGATTTACCCTATAGTGAACTTAGAAACGTGGTAAGGTTTTTTCCCTAGATTTGCTTCTTTATCCTAGAATATTCACGAAAACTGAGTCGAGCGTCAGTAGCCGTAAAACGGCGGAAATCAGTGCACCGAGTAGAGGCAAATGAACTTTGCTCATGAAGAGCGCAAAAGAAAGCAAGCTCGTATCAATTTGACAAATTTCTATAGGAGGGATTAAAGTATGGCGTAAGTCTAAAACGGGACCATTTCATTTACTTTTGAGCTCAGGGAACGCTTTCAAAAATCACCAATATTTCAAAATCTACAGATCGCATTTCGTCGCAAATTTTCAATTATCAGTTACCCAGGTAAGGTTCAAAATACTACAATCAAAAGCTTGTAGGTTGCTCCAGATGTTGAAGCTGCGATTAGTCGGTGTATAACGTCACTGACATCGATTTAACATTTTTTGAACGTCAAAATCTAAAAAAGGTATGTCAAAACGTACGCTAAACAATTAAAACCAATTCGATCGAGTTAACGACCACACCTATAAAAAAACTTGTGATCAGGTGTGACCCTTTCTCTACAATGAGTTTCTAGCAGAAAAACGCAAGCACGAGGTAAAAAGTTGCAAGGACATGTATTTTCAAGCAAAAAAGCTCAGTGAGAAAATAGACTATTTACGTAAATTAATACCTCGAGCTTGAAGGTTATAAAAACTTACGAAATGGCAGGACAGTTTTGAGGTAAATCCAACCGTGCGATTAGTTCTTACTTTGACTGGACCTTGCCACACGTACCATTTCCACGGAAGCGGTCATAAGCCGTATATTTTTGTTAGCGAAAGCCGAAAAATTAAAATTAAAGAACTTTTTCCGAACGGTCTTGTAACAATGTATGGTATTATTGGCAACCGCAGACAAGTCGGCGGGCTCGGAATACGTAGTTTCTACGTTCTACACGTTGGCGGACATTAAAGGATCGCTATATTCAATCTTGTTAAATCCTTAGCTCTCAGGATCTTTACAGGCCATGATAAAAAAACTTCGTAACATCACTTGCTTGAGCTGTATTGTTGGCCCTCGGTCATTTTTCAACGGACCTCGCTGCGCTCGCTCCGTACTGCCACGCATTTGGTTAGTATGAAATTATTATTTGCAGCAACTACTTATTTGTCTTCCCTTGCACAGCTTCTGTAATTCCGAAGGCTGACACATTAAATCTCTGTAAGCAAACCACAAATTTAAAAAAATCTGGAATAATGAACATGTCGCGCAGTTTGACTAGACCGGCGCTTTGCGACGTTTTCGAAATCTTCCTCGAAATGATAATTTTAAACAACGCAAACCTGAAAAAAGGGTTAGCTGAAAAATTGTTCTGAAAAATTTTTCTCAAAAACGCATTATTAATTCTCCGATAGGGCCTGCGCATTTTCCCTTAGCATGGCTGGATAACTCTTCTAGAATGCACGGAATTTTTGTGACCCTCTCCTTCATCCAACGTCTATGGAAACAGTGATGCCCGGAACGGGTGATCTAGTCTGATTGCTGGAAGGTGTGTTGTGAATTAGCGCTCCACTCAAAATTAAATCTATTTCGGTTTTAACATAAGTAAAGGCTGATAGTTTCTAAAGAAACTGTTTGGGGCTGCGTTGATGGGGGTAACGAAATAATTTGGATATCTCAACAAAGTTGAAATGGTAAACTGGCTACCATAACGATTACAAAAGCTGACGTTTCGAGCGTTAGCCCTTCGCCGAAGCGAATACAGGAATTGTGGGTTGTGTGTGCTTTTAAAAGCAGAAAATGGAGCTACGTTATTGGTGGGAACATGGCAACGAGAAAAACACGAAAAATTAGTGGAATGAAAAGCGTTCGTTGATCCCTGTGGGACTTAGACTGCCGGTTTGAAAGATGAGCTTTTGTTCAAGAGTTTTAAATGGAAAATGAGGAGTGTGGAAAGCACTCCGTACTCTGCACTTTCCACACTCCTAACCGTGCTAACTTCAAAAACGTGCTTGGAATTCCGGATTTAACCACAGGGTGCCTAATTAGATTATGTCGTGACGTAAATGACGATGTCGTGATTTTCACGAAGTTCAGCTTGGTTTATCCGCACGGAAATGAATAGCCCCAAACTAGTTTTAATATCCTCGAAAACAACACTATTTCCATTTATCATGAGCTTAACCTGAACCGATTCTGAGTTATACCGCATGGGGAAAATGATAATTAAAAATTTGCTACGAAATGTAACATTTGGATTTTGAAATATTGGTGATTTTTAAAAGCGTTCCGTGGGCTTAGAATGAAATGAAATGGTCCCGTTTTAGACTTTAACCATGCCTCAATCTCCCCTTTACAAATTTTTCGAATTGATACGAGCTTGCTTTCTTTTGCGCTTTTCATGAACTTGCATCAGAAATTGACTTGAAACACTTGTTTCCAGGTGCTTCAACCCTTTGAGATTGTTGTGTTTAATTTTAAGAAAATTTCCTAGATCACGAACACTGATAAAATGATAAACAACAACTGCACTTTTCAGTAGTTTCTTGAACTTAGATATTGATAACAAATTCGAGAAATTTGCGAAGTCGTGTACACAAGTCCTACTAGTGCATTGGTGCGTAAATAATGAACATCTACAATATGCAAGCTAAAAATGTCTCGATCTGTTGCTTAAAAGTGGCGCAAGACTCTACTAGATTGCGTTATAACTCCATTTATCAGTTATTTTATACCTAACACCAGAGTTACAATGTTTGCCGTTAAACGATCACGAGTGCAAACGCTTCTATAGGTACACAAGAAGATTCAATATTATCCGTTTGGTTTCGATTTACATTCATTTCAAATTGCAATGTAGACTTCTTACCATAATATGAGTATTCGTCATCCATTTTCGATGAGGTGCTAGGTTGAAACTTGTCCTTGATAGCCTCTAAATGGGGGAACGCTTAGCTATGTTCTGTCTGACAGCTCATTCAAAGACTGCAGTGAAAATGAAACTATTAAAAGCTAAAAATATATTGCAGTTTCAATCGTAGATATTTTAAGTCTGCTATAAACCTCAGAAGGAAGCTTCGTCTCTTAAGCTGCACGGAGAAGATTTTGACTTTGGCATCAGGTGTCAACACCAAAAATTACACATGTATTACAACTCAGAGCGCTTAAGGAGAGATATCTCCTTGTATTTCTAGTACAAAGCAAGAATATTGTTCCGCTCGAGAAAGCCTCTCTTTTAGAAAATGAATCCTAAAAAAATTCTGAGAAATTGTCGATACCTGGTGTAATCGCGAATTACACCACAATAATTCACAAGGAATCCAAATAAGTTACCGTCAATCCTTACGTTTTAAATTGAGGATTCCTCTACCTTTTCCGACAGAAACACCGTCACGCTGGGCACACGCGCCATCAAAAAAGCGGGAGTGATCGCATCTCGGGACAGCGGACGCGCACTTCAAAATGCAAAACAAATTGTGATATGACGCGTCATATCACAACTGCTTGGTGTGTAACTAGGAATCCCGCAGGGAAGAGATTCATTAGCTCAGTGACCAGCTCTGCTGCTGTGCCTTTTGGTGATTTAGCACTTTCTTCAGTATTGAGCAACTGGAATGGCGTTGTTCGATTACCCGGCGAGAACGTTGCTATGGATGTTTAGATTGTAGGGAGAAAGCGAACGGCTTAGGTATAATCAAACACAACTTAGTTATTTAAATAGTTCACGTTCGAACGAACACGAGGGAGGGCGCCAGGTCACATGGCCATGACGTGTATAACAATGATATCATAACATCTTCCCCTTTATAAAAGATAGAAAACCCTAACGAGAAGTCCTTAAAAGCAATCCAAAGCAAAAATGTCTCTAACAACACTGTTCACAAATTTCCTAAGACGTGTAGTCTTCAAAACGGGCTGGCGGTCTAACTGTGCGGCCACTCCTTGTTTCAGTAAGGCTGGACGCCATGGGGACAGTAGTTGTCGTGGGACTAGCTGGACCAGGAGTTGCCTCCAGAATTTTCTTGGAGTGTGGCACACTGGATAGGTTGCTGTTCCTTGTTGGTATCATGTGGTTGTTCAGAACTAACCAGCAGGTTTGCCGCAGGTGGGACCAAACGTAGCTGCCTACGATTTCTTCGATAGGTACGGTTACTAGATACAACAGCATAGGAGCGTGGTCATACATACATGCATACATATAGACATACATACATAGTTTATTTGTTAACGTAGGTTAGTTAATAGCAGCGTTAAGCTGATGTGGACCTGCGATAAATCTAACTTCTATCCAATTAAATTACATGTAATTACGAAAGCCGAGTTTCCAGATGGGATTTGAACCCACGACCCTCCGTGATCTAGTCGGATGCTTTAACCACTGAGCTACAAGAGACTCTATGGTGAGCAAGGGTCAATTAGTGGGTATTGACTGGAACCGCATCACGCGGCTACACAGCCAAACATCAGCTAGCGCATAGAAGCTCACTAACAGCATCACGCAGTCACATTAAAGCGTCACATGCAGCCAACCAGCCCCCAAAGTGAGCATGTAAAGATGAAATAAACAATTTTTAATATAAGAGAAAAATCGAGTTTCCATATGGGATTTGAACCCACGATCCTCCGTGATCTAGTCGGATGCTCTAACCACTAGCTACAGGAGACTCTATGGTGAGCAAGGGTCAATTAGTGGGTATTGACAGGAACCGCATCACGCGGCTACACAGCCAAACATCAGCTAGCGCATTACAAAAACAATAGAAAAAATTTACAAAAACAGTACAAAAATCCTAGCATAAATTAAAATATAAGTAGTGATTCAAACTGGTTTACAATCCTAGCATAAACTTCAATACAGGTAGTAAGATAAAATTCCTAAAAACATTTCAAATTTACCAAATCCTTGTTGCCAACTAGAGCAGTTTGATTAAAAGATATCTTCTCAATAATTGTTGAAAGAGAACGGAGTTTGCTCTTAAATATCTTATCCTCTATGCTTTTAACAGAATGAAGTAAGGAATTCCACGCTATTGCAGACCTATGTCTAAAAGACCGTCTTTCAACATTGGAATTTGGTCTCTCCAGAGTTGGTTTCAAATTGTCCCTCGTATTTCGTATATTTGGACTTTTCCTTATAATTGTTACAACCTACTCAGGACAGATCCCATAAAAAAACTTTGTGTGTCAAGGAGCCTCATCTTGTAGAAGTAACGTATGGATTTCCAAGAAGATGGTATCAGTGATTGGGACTTACGAACTCCAAGTTGTTTGAAGATGAGCTTGGAAGCACTCAGGTGAATTTTCCCTAAAACACCTAATTTTGCTTCACTACAGTTACCCCATACACAAATTCCATAAGTGATGCTTGGTAAAATTCCTTTAAAATATATAGACTCCAAGATATGAGAGGGAAGGCTTTTAAACCTGCGCAGTTGCTTCACCTTCTTGGCCATAGGTATTGATAGCTCTTTGATGTGGTGTCCCCAGCTTAACTTATTGTCAATCATAAACCCAAGACATTATGACTTGTTGACATAGTTAATGGCATGACCACCCAGTTTGATTGGTCGTAGAGGAGCAATGAAAACATTACGGGTAAGAAGCATAACCGCAGTTTTATCGCGATGAATTGTTCAACAATTCTTGTTACACCACTTAGCTATTTCAGTTAAAGAAGTTTGGATCTTAAGGCTGACATCATCTATGGAATTACCTTTACAATATAGAGTTGTGTCGCCAGCAAACATTTCCATCTTTCCACAACTAGGCACCTCAGACAGATCATTGACGTAAATACTAAAAGGCCTGGGGCCAAGTACTGATCCCTGGGGTACGCCAAACTTGACTGTCACTTCATTAGATCTTTTCCCCTTGACCTCAACAAACTGTTTTCTCTCAGATAAGTAATTTTCAATCAGATTGTATAGGTTCCCTGATATTCCACAAGCTTGGAGTTTGAGGGCCATCGTTTTATGACAATTGGAATCAAATGCCTTTTTAAAGTCTATAAACAATACCCCCACAGTTTTGGTTTTATCCAGTTCTTGTCTCCAAACTTCAGTCAGGTGCGGCGTTAATCCTAGTTTTTCCCTAGCGAAAAAGTGATCTAGTAGAACTTGATATTGATGGTTTCCAAGTCAAAGCGAGCGATAATGTGGAACTCATAGGAGTTGTAATTGACAATGAGTTAAATTTTAAGTTAATTAAGAAAGTAGGTAAACAAATTGATGTGCTTAATCGATTCAAACACATTCTTTCGTTTTCGTCAAAGATACGTATATATAGGGCATTTATCATGCCTCACTTTACTTATTGTAGTTCTATTTGGAATAGCTGTCTCAAAGAAGATAGTGACCGATTAGAGAGATTACATGAGAGGGCCCTTAGATACGTGTTTAATGACTTCTCCAACTGATATGATAGTCTATGTTATAAGATTGGTTACTCATTAAGTTGTAGACGGAAACAAGATATGCTTTTAATCATTTTGAAAGCCCTCTGTAACAATATGCCTCAGTATATTCAATCTTTATTTCAAGTAAGAGAAAATAAGAAAAATCTTAGGGGCAAAAACAAACTTGTTTGTAGCTAAGACCACAACTTTCGGCCTCAAATCAACTTTTTGCACTGCTGCTAAGGCTTGGAATACATTACCTGATAAACTAAGAGTAATGGCCCAATTTGGCCCTTTCAGGAATGAGATAAGAAATCTAAGTAATTTGTAATTTTATATCACCATCATTTATATCATCATTTATATTTAGGCTTATGTTATTTTCAAACTCTGTAATTTATCTTCATATATTTTTCTCGGTATATTAGCATCTTTATTGCTAGAGGCCTAACAAGTCTCATTTTCATCCGAGTTTAAATAAAGTCATCATCATCATCATCATTAAGAGTTCTGTTGACCTGCCAGTTTTAAAACCCCACTGGATTTTGCTGGACAAGCCTCCCTTATTAAAATGGCATTCAATGGAATCTCCTATTATGCCCTAGTACACTTTGCTAGGAATACTCAAGAGAGAAATAGGCCGAAAGTCACCTCTTTCAGAGCTATGTCCCTTTTTAGGTAGAGCTTTTACTTTACTCAGCTTCCATCGAGGAGGGTAACTTGAGCTTTTTAAACTTACTTCCATCACATACGACAGGCCAATTGCTACAGCATCTCCACCAAGTTTGAGTCCTCTTGAGGTAATCTTGTCAGGACCTCATCCGATCATTTTCTTACAAACTGCCTCAATCCTAACAGTCTGACTAGGTAGTAGTTCAGGCAATGCCTTTCCTTTGAGGTTATAGTAGTAGGCCTGCTTTTGTCTGGTGGCAATTAGCTTTTGCTGCACATCCATGGGAGGAACTGTTGCTTGTTCAAGCAGTCTTGGTGTTAGCAGTAGCAGGTTGCGCGTTCTTCTGCTGAACAGCCTTTGAGCCGGAGAGGAGCCAATTTCAGTAGGTGTACTGGGATAGTCTAAAAGGGCAAGATACGGATCAAACTTTCCAAGAGCTGCCTTCTTCATGATATTTGCACAGATTTTAACTGCACTCTCAACCTTTCCGTTGCTTTGAGGGTTGCGAGGCGAGGAGGTAATCTGTTAGAAATGCCAGTCGTTTGCAAACTTGGTAAAATCGGCGGAATCGTACTGAAATGACAATCTCCGGTATTCCATGCCGGCTGAACTGCATTTTTAACTTGCTGATGCAATGGTTCCGATACACTGGACAGGTTTGGAAGGAACTTTGCCAGATAATTAACCATGCCAAGAAATCTCTTCAGTGATGTCACAACTGTTCAGGTAGGCATGTCCTTAATAGCAAGGATCTTGCTTGGATCTGTAATGGTACCATCAGCAGTTAGCAAATGACCCATGAAAGGTACTTCGTAGAGGCGGAGCTTGACTTTCTGAGTATTAAGTGTCAGATTCAGACTCCGGCACCTTTCAAGAAAAGCATTTAAATTCTGATTGTGATCCAGGACTGCATCTGCAATTGTGTCTCCAAAACCACACACGAGAAAGTCATCAGCTATGACCTCCGCTCCCCGAAGACCCTCAATTGCTTCATTCATTTTCCGCTGCCATACTTCAGGCGCAGAAGAAATGCCAAAGGGCATTCTTAACCAGCGAAAACTGCCAAATGGAATGTAAAACGTGGTGTAATAGCTGGAACTCTCTGATAGCTTCACTAGTCAAACCCACTTTTTGCACGCGGCATCCATGACAATGAAGACCTTTGCCTTGGTGAGTCGGAACGTAGTATCATTCACTGTAGGTAGGGGGTAGTGTGAACGTTTAATAGCCATGTTCAAATCTTTGGGGTCCAGGCATACACGGATTGATCCATCATTTTACAGCACGGCCAAGACACTGGATACCCAATTGGTTGGCTCAATAACAGGTGTAGTAATCTGGTTGTTAACCAAGTTTTCCAGCTCTGCCTTCAGGGCATCTTTCTTCGGAAAAGCCACTCTACGAGGAGGATGTACTACAGGACTTACATTCCGATGTAATGAAATACTGTCAACACCAAGTAAACAACCAATATCTTGAAATACATCAGCAAAGGGTCTAAGCACAGAATCTGTAGTAATACTCTCAGATACAGCTTTCTCTGGAGTAGCAGCAACATTGTTAACAGGGGCATGAACACCGGAGACCATAATTTTAACGAGACCCATACCTTGACAAGACTTTAAGCCCAAGAAACGTGTAAGCCTTTGATCAACAATGACAAAGTTCAGTTCATGTTTTTTGCCATTATTCTCAACTTTCATCCTCGCAGAACCCAATGCCTTTCGCTTTGAGTGATCATGCATCGCTAGTGATATATCTTTAGGAACAATGCTAGTTCTTTTGAAATCATTAGTGGCTCTGATGTAATCCTCTAGTGGCAAAATATTTACTGATGAGCCTGTATCAATCTAGAATGTTATTGAAACAGTGTCACTTAGAGTGACTGGAACAAGAACCTGATCTTTGCCACCGATGTCATTTATGTACAAAACTTCCTTTACATCATTAACATTCACATTCTCAGACTTACTGCAACATTTGACTGCGAAGTGTCCAACTTTGCCACATTTCTGGCATGTTTGTCCAGATGCTGGACATGGGCATCTGTCAAGCGCATGTTTGCCACCGCAGAAGAGACATTCTTTAAGTTTCCTGAAAGACGACAGGTTTCGAGTGGAATTTTTCATGAGCATCCTTTTCTCCGATTTCCTCTGTGGCTTAGGTTTGTGTTTCAGAGCATTGATATCTTCCTGCACCGAAGCTTCACTTGAAATTTCCGAGGCTCGCGAAATCAATGAGTAACCTGACTAGCCTTGATCATTTCAACGGCTTTATCCAAGTCGAGATCGCGCTTTCCAAGGGGCTTTTCCAAGGAGCTTGTCATCCTTTACTCTAAGAATCAAACGATCGCGAACAAGCGATTCACGGAGCGTTCCAAAACCACAGTGCTCAGACAGCTTCATCAATGCTGTTATGTAGCAATCGAGCGACTCACTCAACAATTCCTCACGTTTGAAGAAAACAAACCTTTCGGACGTTTCATTCCGAGCAGGAACGCAGCGCTCTTCAAACTTTTCCAAATCTTTGTCGATTTTAAGAGCATGAGACGCACCCTCACACTGAAAGGTTTCGTACACGTCCAATCCCTCCTTGCCAACAACGTTTAAGAAAGAAGCAACACGAACTTCATCCGCCTTCCTATGAATACTAGCTGCTAGTTCATACAATTTCCACTCTCGGCGAAACAATTTCCAGTTTTCACCTTGGTGCAAACGGTCGGATAGATTCAGCGGAGCAGGAGCTTCGGCAGTCGTGGTGGCTATGTTATATGAGAATTGAACGCAGACTATAACCTTTTCTGTCAGCTAACAGCCGCGGAAAAATCGTTGAAACTTTCAGGAAGACGTAGCAGCCACTGTCAACTCCGAAAATGGGTTAAAATTCCACTCCTGACACCATGCTAAGATTGTGGGGAGACAGCAAACGGCTCAGGTAAATCAAACACAACATAGTTTTTTACGATCGAACGAACACGTGGAAGAGCACCAGGTCACATGACCATGACGTATAAACAATGACGTCATAACAATGGATACAAACCCAATAGGTTACACTTATGGAGAGCCTTCTTACAAAATAAGATTTCATATAGTACTTTTTTGTAACTGTTTCAATCCCTGTAATCGTCAATCTAAACGAAAGAGGAAAAAAGTTAACCCTCCCAAATAATAAAGATTTGCATTTGTACTCAAATCAAATTATGATATTTGTGGGTTACCTGTATTGGTTCAGGTATACTTAGCTAGGACGCAGCTGAGACGAAATGCATCTGCTTTGAATTGTAAGCAATGTAGTAGATTACAGAATCCAACTTAATTGACCTCTTGGGTTTTGCACCTTTTTTTTCGAATGTGTTACCTACTTCCTGCCTGAAATTGATTCTTTGTTTTGTAAATCCTGATGAATGCGGTTTTGGTGCTGGTAATGCTTGCCTGCCGAACGGTGAAAGTGAATGAGTTGACTCCAATGGACGTTCTGGTGTGCTCGTTGAGACTGGTTTTCGTGGTGATGCTTTCCTTTTAGACGGCGAAGGTGATCGAGTTAATTCTGGCGAACGCTGTCGTTTTCTGGACTGTGAGCGTGATCGAGTTGATCGTGGTTTCGGTGCAACAGGCGGTGTTGACTCGTCTGATGGTGAAGGTGAGGGATCTGACAGAGGTTTTCGTGGTAATGCTCTCCTGCTGGACGATGAAGGTGATCGAGTTAATTCTGGCGAACGTTCTCGTTTTCTGGACTGTGAAAGTGATCGAGTTCATTGTTATTTTGGTGCAACAGGTGGCGGTAGTGGTTTCCTGGTTTGTGACATAGATTGAGCTGATCGCATATTCGGCGCAACACATGAAGGCGGTGGTAGTTTGCTGGACTGTGAAGATGACTGAGTTGTTAGTGGTTTTGGTGGTGGTTCTTGTTTGCTAAATTGTGGAAGCAATGGGGCCGACCGTGGTTTTGGTTGTTCTGGCCTAATGAGCTGTGGAGGTGATTGAGGTGATCGTGGATTTGATGCAACAGGTGGAGTAGTGGTAGTGATTTGCTGTACTGTGAAGATGATGTAGTTAGTTGTGGCTTTGATGGTGGTGGTGGTGGCTTGCGAGATTGTGAAGGTGCCGGATTGGATTGTGGTTTTGGTGGTAGTCTTAGTTTGCTGGACTGTGAAGGCAATTGAGCTGACCGGGGTTTTGGAGCAGCAGATGGTGGCGGTGGTTTGCTGAACCGTGAAGGTGATATAGTTCATTGTGGTTTTGATATTGGCTTGCTGGACTGTGAAGGCGATAGAGCTGGCCGTGGTTTTGGTGGGGGTTCTAGCTTGCCGGACTGTGAAGATGACTGAGTCGATTGTAGTTTTGTTGGTGTTGGTGGTGGCTTGCTGAACTGTGGAGGTGATTGATTTGATAGCTGTTTTGGTGGTAGTCTTGGTTTGTTGAACTGTGAGGGTCTGGCTCTCTGGCTTGCTGGCTATTTCCTGTGAAGGATAATAAAAGAAATTGGTATCCGTGGACTAAAATGTTGCAATTATGAATCTTCTGCTTTCTGAATTTAAACCTGTTTGCTGATCAACGCAGACTATCTAACCCTTCACTCCTCTTTTGTTGTTTTCTTGGCATGTCGTCGAATGACACAGCATTTCAAGTCTAGGGTCTGAGCAGTGTAAGCGTCTTTATTCAGTTTACCTTCTCCTGTCCAGTTCTTTTCCTTCTGGCTAAATCCAACATCAGGAGTGCAACATGAACCCTCTTTTAACTCCTTTTCAGCAGCTACTGCAGGCAGATAGGGCATCTTGGTAGTTTTCGCCGGTTCAAATTTTTGTATCCACCGAACGGCTGCAGTTAAGTTGCCATCGACTTCGTTGTTGCAAAGAATTGCTCTTAAAAGAGGCCTTGACAGACTTTGGAATAGTTCTTTGAGCTTTTCAACCTTTTCTTCCGATTCCATCCTTTATTCCTCCAACCTTCCAATTTGCGGCGTGCAGATTACTCTCTCTCGGCTTGACCGCAAATTTCAGCGATATCTAAGTTTGAAGCTGTTTTATATGCACTTGAGTTAATGTCAAAAAGAAACAAGGGTTCGTGGAAACGATCAGAACAAACTGAGCTCTGCGAGATATCTATTGCAGCGAACAATAGTGACGATCGTGATGTTCGTGGTGTATTCTCTGAGAGGTTTCTTATTTGGTGCATATTTCCAGTATTTGTTCCACTCTAGCTAACAAAAATTATCCTGGGAATGTTGTGCTTATACAAAGTCGCACATGCTAGTGCCACGTTCATTAAAACACATCTTGGAGAAAGGAGTCGAATAAAGCGACAGTAACCGTGAGCCTTCCATCAAATTTCCGCACAGATTCCGCAAGCTAAAGATCTACATTACCTTGAGGGAACTGACAAACGTTTTGAGTTAAAATGTATTAATCCTTCTAAAGTGTTCTCACTTTTGTCTAAGCTTTGTAAATCGAAAGCCACAGGCTTAGATATGATATCTTCGCGACTTCTTAGGGAGTGCGCCGATCTGATAGCTGATCCATTGTGTTCTATTTTTAATCAGTCCATCAGATCAGGTGTTTTCCCTCAGGAATGGAAATGCGCAAAGGTTATCCCACTTTTCAAAGAGGGAGATCACTCCGACTTAAACAATTATCGCCCAATTTCTATCGTCCCTATAGTAGCTAAGGTGTTTGAGCGTA